>NC_081433.1:45931785-46231785 GCF_949786415.1 Peromyscus eremicus | reverse complement strand
TAGGCAGGGCAAGGAAGAGAATAAAGCTGGGAAGTGGAAGGCTGAGTCAGAGAGACACTGCCAGCCGCCACGATGACAAATAGCATGGGAAGATACCGGTAAGCCATGAGCCATGTGGCAAGGTATAGATTAATGGAAATGGATTAATTTAAGCTATAGGAACAGTTAGCAAGAAGCCTGCCACGGCCATACAGTTTGAAAGCAACATAAGTCTCTGTGTTTACTTGGTCGGGTCTGAGAGGCTGTGGGGCTGGCAGGTGAGAGAAATTTGCCCTGACTGTGGGCCAGGCAGGAAAACTCCAGCTACAGAAGAGACTGGGCATTCATAAGGCTACCGAGGATGCAGTGAGAAGGTGTGATTATGCAACACCCAGGTTTGAGAGATTCAGAGAAATGAGATAGGAAAACAAATGTCTATCTACAATATCATCTTGCCCACATGCAGTGATAAACACTAAAAAAACATTTCCTAATTAATTAATTATTTATTTTTATGTATGTGTGTAGGTCAGAGAACAGCTTCTACCATGTGGGTCCTGTGGATTGAACTCAGGTCATTAGCCTTGGTGGCAAGTGTCATAACCTGGTGAACCATTTTGCCAGTCCAAGTGACATACTTTACTGCATCAGGATCTATGCTGCACATTTGTCATTAAAAACTCAATGACCAACCCTCTACTTTTATAAAAACTCTCCATCCAGTGGAGGAAGCAACCACACCAACAGTCTTCCAAACACATCCCAATGAGGCAAAAGAAAGGCCAACTGTCCAACTATAAGGTGCTTTCAATGAGAAGCGCTGATGCTGATTGAAACCTGGAGGGCCAACATGGCAGCACATTCCTGTCAGAGGAAAGGTGTCTACAGGTGCATGGGGACACGGTTGCAAAGCAATTCAAGTGACTGATAATACTATGGTCCACTCTCCAACACAAAGGTTCTGAAATCTGACCTTGTCATCCACTTGTACGAAGTCACGTTATATTGTCCTTCTCAAAACATGGTATTACTTGAGCGTGGCCTCAGTCTATTTAAAATCATCTCTCTGTATCACATTTTTCTCATCTATAATGAGAGATATAGCCTGGATCAGCTAAACTCAGCTGTTTATTCTTTCTACAGAGATTCTGGCGAACGGAATTTTTTTCTTAGAAATACAAAATGTATTCATTATTACAGTTGAGAGTTACAGAGTTTATATATAGTGTTGATAAGTCAATTACTCAAGGGCCCTACACAAGTTATAGTTTGTTTTGTTTTTCTGAGAAAGTGTCCCATGGAACCCAGGCTAGCTTCAATGTGAGTCCTAACTTTACCTTTCAAGTGATGGGCTTACAGGTGTGTACTACCATGCCCAGCTGGCATAGTCTCACTGTACTTTGATGTTTTTTATTTCAGTAAAGTAAAAATACAATCTAAGAATCACTTCAAGTAAATATATTTGCTTTAAAATTGTAAGAATCAAATAGATTTGTTATCTAGACGTAAATAGAACTTCTACTTAACTCAATTAAATTTCATTTAGCAAATAATTACTGGTAGCTATTTTAGACATTGCAGAGGGTACTTCACTTTTCATGCGATAGCCCTACGTCCTTCTGTAGCTGTTCGAGTACCGTGTTTTTGCAAACTTTGTACTCAAGGATCACATGATAGGAAATTTCCCATCTCTACTTCCCCACTGTGGGGGTAGGCTTTGAGATCTTTTTTGCTCAAGCTTTGCTCAGTGTGACACTCAGACCACTTCCTGTTGGCTGCAGGTCAAGATGTAGGACACTCAGCTCCTTCTCCAGCACCGTGTCTGCCTCCACGCTGCCATGTTGCACCATGATAATAATGGACTAATAAACCTCTGAAAATGTAAGCCATCTCAATTAAATGTTCTCCCTTTATAAGAGTTGCTGTGGTCATGATATCTCTTTCCAGCAATTGAAACCCTAACTAAGTGCCATCAGCCTGGGTACTGAAGGTGAGTTATGTGTACATTCTTTGTCAGCTTTTCTGTAGAGCCAATCACTATGGTATTTAGAATCAATCTGGATGGCACCCTCCCTTCCATGATCATGCAAAGCTTTGTGACTTTTAGAGAAGAACCTATCGTTTCACTCTGGCTTTTCTTCTCCTTCCCTTTGCTCCTGGATTGTTTGCCAAATGAGCAGGAAGTTACTTGGCACAGTATCCTGAGATTAAAAAAAAAATCATGGTCACATTTCCTGTTTAATCCGTTTAATGGATTTTCTATCTCTGCCTTTACAAGGACATGGAGCAAAAGGCAGTACCAATACTCAGATGCTGTAGAGAAGAATCTAAAATAGTCCAATGGAAGTTAAAGCAATTTGTCTGTCAAAGACCAGAATTGGCCTTTGTAGTCACTGAAAGTGGTGAGTCTCAAAGATCACAGGTGGCTACTTCCTGACTTGGCTATTTAGGAGGCTGTATACTACATAAATGGCTTGATGAATAGTTCTCTGATAGATTATAAGTCAGGTATGTACCCAAGGTTATTGAAGATTACACATCCTCTAGAAACCAACTTCATTCATGAATTCTGCAAACTGATCACTTACGTAATTCCCATGAAACCATGACTTTGAAGCCATCCATGAACTTCCTGTCCAAACTAGTACATGTTTACTGTGAATTGATACCTCTACGAGCTTACATTTTAGAAGGACAGGAACATAAGAAATCCAGTAAGAAGAACACAAAGACATGTTAGAATTAAAATGGGACAATTTCTTCTAGCTGAGAGTATTAGGTAGTAAAAGGAGAAGCATTAAAAAAAATACAGAAAAGGAAAGAAAAAGATCAAATGGAGAGGTCAATATTTACCAGAAACACACCAAGGTTGCTCTTCAAATGGATTCCTGAGGAATTTATCGGCTGAGGATAGTCTAGATTGGTGGTTCTCAACTTGTGGGTCAAGACCATTTTGGGGGTCAAATGACTCTTTCATAGGGGTCATTTAAGATCATTGGGAAACACATATTTACATGATTCATAAAAGTAGCAAAATTGCAGTTATGAAGTAACAACACAAATAATTTATGGTTGGGGGGTCACCACAACATGAAGAACTGTATTAAATGGGTACAGCATTAGGAAGATTGAGAACTAGATCTAGATGTTTATAATGTAGAACTAGAACTAGAACACAGATCTGGATGTTTACAGATCTAGAACTAGAACACAGACCTAGGTGCTTTACAGATCTAGAACTAGAGCTAGAACACAGATCTAAGTGCTTTACAGATCTAGATCTAGAACTAGAATACATATCTAGATGTTACAATAAAGCACCACATTTTGATGGTGTTTTTTGGTCCATAAACAGTTTTGGATACTTATTACACACACATTTCATAACAAGCTTATGAGAAAGGCCAGGCCAGGGTTACTTGTCTCTTTACAGAGAAAGTTTCAGAATTTTCAAGAAAAATTCAGCAGTTGACACAAAGGTGGTGGTATTTGATTCCCTCAGTCCTGGTCTCCTGATTCCCAGCCAATGTTTGACAGTAACTCTTAATATTCTTGTGCTCCGCGTCAGTTGATAAAACTGAAATATAAACAATTGAGATCATGGAACTGCTTTTGCACAAGTTAAACTCCCTCCATTCCAAGTATAGCTACTCATTCATACACCATAATTTTGTTAAAATGTTGTATAATATATTAAATGATAAAAGTTTATAACTGGTTAAATCAAAAGTTCATCATCTATACAGGGCCCCCAACTGTTTTTTTTTTTTTTCCTGGAAAGTTTTCAGGTCTTCAGAATCCAAAAATCTGGAAAACACCTGCAGGGGTGGGAGATTGTCATAGATTGAGTTTTTGGAACTGACTACAGAAATTAGAGAAAGTATTAGTATTTATTGAATAAAACAGTAGATGGCTGTTAGATCTTCAGTGAAATGCCAACCTTTTCAGAAGCTATCAGACAAAACTCTAAATTTATGATGACTGTAGAAGAAGTCATGAAGTTGAGAGGAAATGGGGGTGCAAAGGAGTTGGAGGGGGTGAAAGAAAGAGGTAGAAATGATATAAATACAGTATTTATGTATAAAATGCTCAAAAATAAACAATTAATTAAAAGATATAAATTCAATCTCACACATGCATCCTTTCCCCCACCCAGTCATTTCTCAGAGATGATTTTGTGAAGTAATAATGTCTCTGAAATCCGGGAGAATTCTGAAAGTGGTCTGACCTACCCACGATTTAGAACCTTTCTGAAAGTTAAAAATGTAGCTTGATTATATGAGAATAAACTACATGGCAGACATTACAATCAGAAGTTAAGTGTTATTTATGTACATAACATTGATTCTGACTGGATATTCATGTACCCCTAAAGCATTTTAAGCACTTAAGAAGTAATTAAGCCAAACATAGCCATGTGTGGTTTCTCTTGTAATTCAGCTTTTACTCAGTTTTAATTCTCCTTCTGTATAACGGCAGTATGTGAAACCCATTGGTTTCTTTATTTTCTTTCTAATTCCAAGCTACAGATCCCTGGAGACACACCACATCCCCCCCCCCAACTTTTCCTTAGAAATGAGTGGACCAGAGCACAACTTATTTTAACAATGTGGATAATGGAATGATTAAGTCAATCACCACAATGAGAGGTGATCACGAAGATTTGAAGTAAGTCCAATCCAGCTCCCCCTCCACATATGGGCAGAGTGAGTCTTCAGCTAACAGGCACAGTTAAACGGTGTGGGCTGAGCACACTGAAACCAGAGCCTTCCTCAGCACACCATTCACAAAATGCAACTGATTGTAATTAATTCCTGATTAGTTCATTTCAGCTAATATATGAACCTAAGCTTTTGCTGAGTGATGTAATATTTCAGAAGTGGGACTGTGCTGTGGAATTTATTGGACTTCCTGAAACCACTGCTGTAATTGTTTCTGCTGTTCGCATATTAGGCACAGCCTCTAGGGAGAAAAGCTGATTCTTCTCATATAATACTCTTTCCCCAAAGTTTGAAAGTCTGTCATCTTTCTCAATATATTCACTTCGTTAAATAGTTTACAGCTTGCAAGAGGGTCACAAAGTTTGAGTAACAAAATGACTGTCCTGACAGATTTAGACAATAAAACCACCAGATTGTTATATAAATGTTTTTCTCAGAGGCTGTTTCTAAAACACATACTAAATGCAAATATTGAAACACCTGCATTCCAAGCACAACTCTTTTAACAGATGTTAATCCCTGTGCATTTAACCAATGGATTTAGATCACATGAGTGTAACTTACCCCCTTTAGACCATCTTGGAAAAGCACCAATTACCTTACTTCAGCCTGACAAAGAAACTGTAGGTCCTTTATATTATATCTTCAGTTATATATTTGATAGTAGGAATAGTTAAGAAAGTAAGCAAAAAAATAAAAAATCCAAGCTGAAATGCAGGCAAAGTCTTTATGTCACATAAGAAGTAACTGTGTAAGTTATCTATGTGAAGCATAGAAAATTTGCAAAGACTGAGAAAGTTACAACAATATTTTTCTACTTCCGTAGTTCTGAAGATTGAAAACTTTGATTTAGATCATTGCTAACTGGGGACCTACTGAAGAGAAGTTACTTCCCCCCATATTTCTGAGGTCTGATGCATGTCCTGGCTCATAGTTAAAACCTGCCCCAAAGCCTTTAGTTATTTCCTAGTTGAGATGCCTCCAAGAGACCTTTACAGTTCTTCTATCATTTCCCAACTTTCCCAGGGATGAATCATCTTTATGAGTCAGTGTTTAATAATAACAGAAATGATCATTTGGGTGCTGAACCCTGCTGTGGGTGCTGAACATACATTATCTCACTGAAGCTTTTAAAATTACATTTTAATTACTTTCTGTGCATGCATGTGTATACACTTGTGTGTGTTCACATGTAAGTGTGGATACCCACGTGCCACAGAGTGCATGTAAAGGTCAGAGAGCAATCTGTGGGATTCTGTTCTTTCCTTCTGGGATGTGGGTCCTGGGGATTGAAATCAAGCTGTCAGGCTTGGTTGTGGATGTCTTTTTTCATTGAATCATCTCTCTGGCCCCATTAACTTATGTATGTTCCTCAAAGTAGGGTTTCCTTTCTATATTTACTGAGAGGATAACCCAACAGCCCCCATGACTTAGCTGACTCATAAAAACAGGTACATGGCACAGTGCAAACTTCAATCTCATTCTCAGAACTATGTTTTCTACTAGGCTCGAATACTTCTCATGATCTCTAAAGCAAAGGTACACACAGCAGCTTTTCACTGCCACATTAAAACTAATTTTGCTCTTTCTTGAGAAGGAGGAGGGGTGAGGTGGGAGGCAGAGTTGGGCAGAGTGGAGGGAGGGGAAACTGTGGTTGGAATGTATTTTATGAAAGAAGAGTCTATTTCAATCAAAAAAAAATATTTACTCAGACTTCTGAATATTTAAATGCACATCCTGGTCTTGATCTGTTTCTGCACCAGGAGCCAGGCTGAAATGTCTTGCATGAGGCATATGCCTAGGTGCTCTTCAGTGGCATGGACTTGGTGCTTACTTGATTCATGACTAGAATTTGCCTTCTCCCTCAACACCCATCTTCTTCGTATTTCACAAGACCCCATTTACTAAGAAGGTTCCTGATAAAAACAGAATCAGCTTTGTCTCATGGGAGTTTCTTCCATCCACTAGAGTTAATCAGAAATAAAGCTACACAGTCACTAATACACTCTGATTAAACTTCAGCCAGCTAAACCTTGATTTGGTTCTGGAATGCAGGCATGCTATAGTTATGAAGTCAGAGTCAAATTCTTGGTGTAGGAAGCCGTTTCCTTGGTCACTATAGCATGACAAGTTGGAAATTGTGGCCAATTATTTTCAATTTTCTAACCAAAGGCATACTTTCTATTTTTTGGCTTTCTTCATTTCCTTGAATAAAATTTCTCTGTGTCTGACAATAGTATCAAGTACTAGAGTGGGAACAAAAATTTATCCTATAGGTGGTTTCTGTGTCAAAGAACTTAGATCCTCCTTGATAATACTGCCTCAGATGAACCATGAAAACCAGAAAGCCTATATTAGATGTAAATAATATCTTGGCAGAGGCTAAAATTAAAATGAAAGAGCAAAGAGAGCAGAGATTCCTCTAAACAGTAGGCACTGGAAGGCTGAACGGCAGTTCTTAGAAATTGGATTGGGGAGAGGGGAAGTACTTAAACAGATGTAAAGGAATGAGGTCGTTCTTGGGAGGCAGTTTTTCATGAGTGTCTCATACGTTGGATTTTGTGCAAGCAGAACATGTACATCCATTGCTCCAAACTCTCTTTTCAAAGATGTTTGCATAGCTAACTGGCTTGGAAGATAGAAATAATGTCCTCTTCTACACGCCAGGTAAAGAAAGAGGCGTGACTACAGTCCATGAATGAAGCAGTGACTCCCCTAAGCTCAGACTTCTGTCCTGTAACATGAGCTATTGTATGTTCAAGTGTCACACATTATTGTTTATGTTACTTGATACTGATTCTCACCTTCCACTTTGTTGAGGCAGCGTCTCTTGCTGTTTCTGCTGATGTGCAGTATACTCCAGGCAAACGGGCCTGTGAGCCTCCTGGCAATTTTCCCGTCCCTGCCGTTCATCTTGCCATAGGAGTACTAGGATTACAGATGTGAGCCATGACATCTGTTTTTTTGTGAGTTCTGGGATGGAACACAGGTCATCAGACTCGTTTAGGCAAGTGCTTGCTTGCTAAGTCATCTTACCAGAAATCTACTCTGGTTTTCTTTCTTTCTTCTTCTTCTTCTTCTTCTTCTTCTTCTTCTTCTTCTTCTTCTTCTTCTTCTTCTTCTTCTTCTTCTTCTTCTTCTTCTCCTTCTCTTTCTCCTTCTCCTCCTCCTCCTTCAAACAAACAAACAAACAAACAAACAAACAAAAAACCCTTTATAGCATATATTAATTATTCAAGTAAGGGGTTTTATTATGCTATTTTCATATACTTGTAGAACACACTTGATCACATTCGCATCTTCTATGACTGTTATTTCTATTTTACTCTGGTTTCTCTTTTCTTTCTGATTTCTTAAAGTAGAAGTTGTAATTGATTTGGGGATTTCTCTATTGTAATACAGGTATTTGATTTAATGTTATGGATTTACTTCCACATACTGTTTAAATATATTTCATGGACCTTAATGTATATTTTCTGTTTTACTCAATCCAACATAATTATAAATTTTCTCTTATTCATAGATTATTTTAAAGTATATTGTAATTTCAATTCACTTGAGGATTTTTCATGTATCCTGATGTTAATGACTTCTAGTCTAGATTCATTGTTCTAAGAGAATATACTTTGCATGTTAGTTTATGAAGACATTTTTTTGGTTTCCCATAATATGGTATCTGTTGGAAAATGTTCCATGTCCACTAGAAACAATGTGCATTCTAGTTCAGTGTTATTGCATGGATTGGTCTATAAGTATCTTAGGTCAATGTATTGCTCTCTAATTTTTTGGGTGGTTCTCAGAAACTTTAGTATACATGAAATGGTGTTACGGGATGAATATGAAGTGTATCCCATGTGCTCATATGTTTTAATATGTGGTCTCTAGTTGGTGGCTCTGTATTGGAGGCTGTGGAACCTGTCAGAAGCAGAACTTGGCTGGTCCAAATAAGTCACTAGAAGCAATCTTTGAAGCTTATCCTCACTTCTGCTTCTGGTTCTGTGTTCTGTTTCCTGGTCTATTACAAGAGGATGTGAAGTTTTCGCTACAATTGCTATGGATTCCATCTTTCTTGCCACCGGGAACTCACATCCTCTCAAATAATGATCCAGCATAAGCTGTTTTCCCTGAAGTTTTTTCTATCAAGTATTAATCACAGAGACAAGGAAAGCAACTAGTAGCAGACATGGACATCATAGACCTCTGAAGCTGTCTCCTCTGTGTCTCTTCCTACCAAAGTCTTGCTATGGTGGCCATCTTCAGAATCCCAACTCAGTCCACTTTCTTTTTTCTCAGCTCAGAATGACCACTGGACTTTTTCTATCTTCTTCCATCATCTGCCACACTTGAGAACTCTCTGCCTCACAGCAAGGGCATTATAGAGCTCATTTAATTTATTGTTCCCATTTTTCATAAAATGAAGTCAATATTACATAAGCATCAACAATAATCATATTCAAGAACTCTGAGGCTAGAGAGATAGATGCTCAGTGGTAAAGGGGACTTACTGCTCTTACAGAAGATCTGGGTTTGGTACCCAGCACCTACATCCAGCATCTCACACATCTCACACTGTAAGTCTATCTCCAGGAGATCCAATGCCCTCTGGCCTCTGTGAGCACCCCCAACATGGTGTATTAACTTGTCAGGTTCACACTCATACACATAAATTAAAAATAAATAATAAAATGCTGTATTTTCAGTTAGGGTTGGGGCTAATGTTAAGCATGTGAGATACTTATCTGGAATCTTTAAATTCCATCTACAGCTAACTCATTATCTACATATTTTGCTACGTTCACAACATATTATTATGAAATAAAAAGGAATTAGCAGCAATAATGAGAGAATAAAGTTTACCACAAAGAAAATTATCTTGAAATTTATTTATGCATATCAGGGAGCAAGCTCTTTCTAAACTTGCTTTAGTTACTATCTCATACATCTCACAGAGATGAGTCAAAATAAAAACTGCTAAAATAAATAAAACTTTTTCATTTTTTAAATCTGCTCAAACTCTTTGAATTTTATACCTGTATTGATTGATGGTGATTTTAATAATATCTTGTTAACTTCCCCTCTCTCTTCATTTTCAATCACCCATTATACCCACTTTTGATCAGACATCTAGTATCTTCTATCATCTTGAATTTCATAATCTCCTGCCAAGTTAATATGATTATTCCCACTTGTCAGATGAGCAAGCAGATGCTCAAGGAAGTGAAAGGGAAGTCTATGTATCATAAATCTATAACTAAGGGCCAGAATTCTAGGCCAGGTTTATTTGTATCAGAAGCCAAGTTTTGTTTCGATGATGCTATGCCATTAAGAAACTCAAAGGATCTATGGAGTTTATCTTTGAAAATCTTTCATTATTATTTTTTTTAAAACTCAGGCACTCAAATTTATATTAATCAGAATATTACGTGGTGCACAACACGTTTATTTTGTGGTCATATACAGGCATCTTTTATTTATTCATTTTTTGTAATATAGTAATAACTATAAAGTAAAGTATGATAATGGCAATATATAGAATAAACAATAGAAGCCACTAATAAACAGCTCATTTAATAAAAAGAGTAAATATGGAGGCATTGTACTTCTTCAAACTATAAAACAAAGTTAATAGTCAACCTGCTGGGCAGTGGTGGCTCAAGTCTTTGATCTCAGCACTCGGGAGGCAGAAGCAGGCAGATCTCTGTGAGTTCAAGGCCAGTCTGGTGTACCAAGTGAGTTCTAGGACAGCCAAGCTGTTACACAGAGAAACTCTGTCTTGAAAAAGAAAAAAAACCCCACAAAAACCCAACCCAACCCAACCCAACCCAATCAACAAACCAACCAACCAACCAACCAACCAAACAAACAAACAAACCATAGTTGAGTAATGAAAAAAAGCATAGCATTGGTATGAAGTTTGATATATAGAACAATGGAATAGAATGGAGAATCAAAATAACTCTCTCTCTCTCTCTCTCTCTCTCTCTCTCTCTATATATATATATATATATATATATATATATATATATATATATATATATATATTTAGCTGTGTCACAAGGGTACATAAAATATAGAATGAAGAAAAATAATTTCAGAAAATGGTGTTGGGAAGAGTAGACACTCATAATCAAGAGAATGAAATTGGACTCTCCAGAAAGCTAAATGGAAATGCTCATGACATTGGCCTTGCCAATAATTTTAGGGCACCAAAATCACAGAAAACAAAATGAAAAGCAAGTAAGCAGGATTACACAAAACTAAAAAAGCTTCTTTACAACCCAAGGAACAGAGGAAAATAAGAATTAATGTCAATTCAGGCAACAGAGCAAAAAGACAACTAATGAGGTCCTTGCACTAGCCATATTCTTGTTCTGATATTATGTAACATACACAAGGAACTTGAACAACTCAAAAGTAAATAAACCTAATAACTAAAAAAAATGGGCCAAGGACTTTAATAGATTTTTTTCCAAGAAAAGACAAAATGTCTTTTCACGAGGGACATGCAAATTCAAGCCATCATGAGGTATTGTTTCGCTTTTGTATGAATCTTATGTATAAAAACCAAAGCAAGTGTTGGTGAAGGTGTAAAGAAACTAGGTCCATTGCACACTGCTGGTGGGGATGCAGCCACTATGGGAAAGGATATTGAGGTTCTCTAAAACTTAAAATTAGAACTGCCACATAAACTAGAAATCTCACTTCCCAGTGTTTGTCCATAAGGACATAAATCAGGGTCTTGAAGATATTTTAGTAATGCTACTTATTGCACCGTTGTTTACAATAGCTGAACTGTGGGAACAATCCAGATATCCATTAACTGTTGAATGGAGGAGAAAACATGATATACACACAACAAAATACCATGCAGCTTTAAAAAAGGGAACGTCTGCAACATGAGATAACATGGATGAACCCCGAGGACACAATGCTAAGTGAAATATGCCAGTGACAGAAAGACAAAGGCTGTATGATTCCATTTATATGAGGTACTGAAAGGAGAAGGGGATGGTTGTGGCAAGGGGCAGGAGGAGGTGTAAGTGGAGACTAAAAATTAGTGGTCATAAAGTTCCAGCCAAACAAGATAAGATCAAGAGATTTGTCCTAACATACCAGTGATGACACATTTTACATTAAGACATGTTAAGAGCAGCTTGTGAGATGGTTCAGCAGGTAAAGGCATTTGCCACAAGCCTGAAGACTTGAGTTCAATTTTTGAGACCCACCTAGTAGAGGCAGAGAACCAGCTCCTGCGAGTGGTTCACATGTATGTGTGTGTACATGCACACACACTGCAATAAAAAAACATGTTAAGATTGTTAAGTCTCATATGAAGGTTCTTATTCAGAAAAGTGTTGTTGTACTTTACTCACTTTAAAGCAAATTATCCAACCTGACAGCAAAAGTCATGAAAAATAAGTACATCTACTCAACAGCTTTTTAAAAATACACTTAAAATTGTTATTGGAGAGTATAATATAATTACATTTTTCCCTTCCTGTTCCTGCCTCCAAACTCTCCCATATATTATTCTTTTTCAAATTCATGGCCTCTTATTTCGTTAACTGCTATTGCATGCATAAATGGATTTTATATATATATATATATATATATATATATATATATATATATACATACATATATATATATACACACACACACTTGTATGTATGCTTTCAGAGTGGACCATTTGGAACTGGACAACCCATTGGTGTGCTCTTCCCTGGGGAAGACTATTATTTCTTCCACTCCCAGCTTTACTCAGTTGTCTGTAGTTCTTTGTGTAGGGCTGAGGCCTCATGGGCTTTTCCCCATCTTCTTTGGCATGTCTATTGGTGTCACTGCCATTGCTACCATATTTGTTAAAAGTCTGAACATCCCATCTTTGGACTATATAAATTGCCTCAGAATTGCTTTTTAGCAAATGCTCCTTACTTCAATTAATTTAAACATCTCTGAGGTTCATGTTATCTAAGAACAGCTCTCTTCACATTACATAGTTCAAATCTTTCATTCTTCTTTCTTGTGTTTCTTTGCTGGGTTTTAGAGATGTCTGACTTGGTCGTGACTCACCTTCTAATTATATCTCGAGGTAGTTGCTGAACATGCACATTCTAGGAGAGCCAGAGTGTCAATGTTTATTAGACTATCTAGTCTTCCATAGTTTTGTCCTCTGGGCAAGTAGCTCTATCAGCTTACATTTCTGTCCAGTCTCTGGTAATTTAAAGTTGTCTCCTTCTTGAACTGTCTCTTGATTTTCCAAACCAGAAGCAAGTATTGGTGTATGCAACCACCCATCATCCTCCATCCACTCCTATGCTTCCTGCCACCTTCTCATCATCACTACAATGCTTACATTCTCATTTTTAGTTTCGTTCATAGATTGTAAGACCATTAGAAATAAGCATTGTTTTAAACTTCTTTTCATGTTCTTATCAGCATGTTCCTTTACTCTGTTCTGCTCCTGTTTATAGGAAGAACAGTGACTATTAGTCCCAGGTATTCTTCAGTGCCAACCAATTACTTTTGTCCTTCCTCTTGGAACATTTCCCCCATCTTTTCATGGCTCACTTTTTCTCCTTATTCAGGCATTGATTAGAGGGATGGAATGTTGTCTTAGCATGAGTAGGAGGAGTAGGGATGAAGGAAAAGAAGGAAAAGGTACCCAATGTGTGAACAGTCTCCAAGGGATAGAACTGTATGAAATAATAAAACCACATAGATGGGTTACAATACATCAATATCACTTAAGGATTGGACATGACTGAGATAGAAATTTGATGACTGAAAAGAAGAGGAAGAAATCCGTCTCTGGAGCAGAGCAATGGTCAGGAAAAGGTTCATCTAAACTTACAGGTTACAGCCCATCACTGAGGGAAGTCAAGGCAGGAGCTACAGCAAGAACTCAAAACAGGAACTGCACAGAAATGCTGCTTGCTGTCATGCTCACAGGCTCATGTTTATCTGGCTTTATTATGCAACCTAGGACCATGTGCCCAGGGAATAGTGCTGCCCACAGTGGCCTGGGCCTTCCTATATCAATTAATGACAAAGATAATACCCCACAGACATGCTCACAAGCAAATATGGAGTGGTCAGTCCTTTAATTGAGAATCTCAATTTAATTGAGAATCTCAGTTGCTTCTCAGCTGCATCAAGTTGAGAGTCAAAGTTAACTAGGACAACCAGGTTATATTGCAATTTATATTGCTTTCATTTTAAAGATGAGGAAAAATTCGATTGACAACTATGTTCTAACTGGAAAGCCCATAAAGAGAACTCTCCTGCCACTAACCATATACACATTCACAAACTGAAAGATATTTTATGGGTGTCTTTAATATTTATTTCATATAATCTCCTCCCTTCCGCTCACCTCTAACTATTGCTTCTTTCTTGAAGCATTTTGCTTCTGGGCAGACTGAGTTAGGTTCCTCCTCCTGGTTAGTCAAAGCAGCTACAGACAAATACCTATCTAATTATGTGGATTCTAGTTTCTTTCTTTCTTTCTTTGACCTACTTAACTCAAGTTGCTTAGAAAGAATACCTCTTTCCAGGGGTCATTTCTCTGCAGATGCCCTAACAAGAACACTGTAGGCTGGCAGGTCTACCTGCTCTTTAATACTCTGTATATGGTGTGACCTACCACACGCTGCTTTTTCGGATTTACACCTAGAGTGGCCACTTTCATACTGAAATCCTTAGGAGAGAGAGAAGGAGAGAAAGGAGAAGAGAAGGAGAAGGGGGAGGGACAGAGAATAAGAAAGGGTGGAGGGGGGAAGAGAACGAGGGGGAGAAAGACAGACAGAGAAATTGACTTTGTTTTAACCTTGACTTGTAGTTCAGCACAATGTCCATGATGTTGATGTCTGTGTGAGGAACAACACGTTACTAAGTTGTTTGAAATTTTGTTGATGTTTCTCTTAAAACAAATCCTGTAGGTTGTATGTACTTAAGAACAGTTCCTGAAAACAGTTATTTCCATTTCTTGTGTGCGTGATAGTGGTGACCAGGGAAGTGTGCTATTGATCTTATAATAGAAATAATGACTTCAACCAGGTTTTCTAAGAAAATTAATGACTGCCTGAAGTTAATGGCCTTCAGTCAGTCTGCCAGTCAGCCATTAATCCTCAGGAAATGCCCTGGGCCTTGATCATTATTGCGTAAATAATACAAAAGTGGGTAGAGTTCTCTTGTCAGATGGGAAACACACGCTACCCCCGTTCTCTCCTTTATGACAACAAGAAAAACACATTAGGGTGGGAAAAAAACCACGAGAACTTTGCTACCAATGCAAATAAATAGTCTTGTTTAAACAAAAATTATTAAGCAAAATATTAAACTTGAACTCTGTATGTTTGAGTAAGAAATAATGGAAGGCAGCAAGCTTGGCCTTCTAGATGGTTGTAGTTAGGAGTTAGGAGGGAAGTAAAATACAGAGCCAAATATCACATGAGTACAATGCAATTACTGTCATATTAGATATTTCAAATTCAAATGAGGGCTAAACAAACACAGAAGTGACGACTTTAATGGCTGCAAACGAAAGATAGTACTGAAATTTACCTTTAAAATTAGGACCGTAAAGATCAACTAAATACCTTAAGTAACTGCAATTTGAAAGAGTTCTAATAAGTATTATGATGCTTAGGGATACTTTTCTTATCTTGTGATATCAAAGGATTTTTTTTACAGTCCTTTTCGTGGGTTATTTTGCAGGCTGAGAGCTTCAAGAAGGCAAATAGTGAAATGAAAAACACGTGCGGGAAATTAGTATTGCAGTTGCCCTCAACTGCTGAAGTGGCTGCTACCGGGCTTAGAAAAGGCATGGAGTTCTGAACTTTGAGTAGAGATACGCTTGCCAGCATCCTCCCTAGTCATGAGTTCAAGTGCAGAGCATCACAATGAGTAGGTCCTCAATAAACATTCACTAAACGGTAACTGCACATTCACCCCATGTACTCTTTGTGAATCTGGGAGATTAGCTCTTCATCTTAGGTATATTTTGTGTTCTCTTCTATACTTTACGGTGGTGTTTACACACAAAAGATTAACTTTTCTTTTGTCTCTAGATTTGAATTTTGAGAGGCCTTGATGACATCCATGTGATGAAAGGATTCACTCACATTTTATTCTACAACTGCCACTAATTTAACTTTTCTATTTCTTATACTTTTGTATTTTCTTTTCGAATTCTAATTGGGCTTAATCATAGCGTGTGGTGGGAAGCAGGGACTCCAGTTTTATCCTTTTCTAAATGACCACAATTATTACAATACTAGTCACTAAGGAGTCTGTCTTGCCTTCATAGATATGAGGCATTATCTCAATTTCATTCTACATTTCCATATATACATGGATTTATTTTAATATTTTTTTTGTTTTATTGGTGTGTATGTTTATTCATATGGCAGCTTTGATGTGTAGTAAATGCCCAACTGCTTGACTGCTTTCCTCTCCTACATAAGGAGCTCTTCATGTTAAACAATGGTATGGTTATCTAGAAGTAATCCAGTTTGATTATAACTCATAATTTAAAATATTGTTTTCAGCCACCAGGGGATAGAATGAAATGATATTTTCAAAACAAATGACTTGTTAGGTAATTTTATGAATTTTTCTATGCAGATTTCTGTCTAGATCCTGACAAAACTGTATATGTGTGTTCTTTTGGAGAATCAATTGTATTTTTGTTATCTGAGAGGATGTATGTTTTTCCATTTGCTCTATTTTTGTTTTGAAATGTACCTCATAACATCTTAGCACCTTGCTAGTTTTATTTTTAACCTTTTTCATTTTTGCTGGTAGTGTATTTTCTAATGAGTGATATTTTAAAAAATAATTTTACATCTTCCTTACTTACCAAATTAATTTATAATTAATCATTAGTTTGAATATTCCAAATACAGTGTCTTTAGACTTTTAAAATATGATGCTTCTATTTATGGTGTCCTTACAGAATATTATTCAAATACCTATGTGTCCCAATGCGGCAGGGTTTACGGGTGATTGGATTATGAAGTCTGTACTTTTTTGTGTGCACGTGCATGCCTGGATGAGTGTATGTGTAGCATGTGGATGTAGGTGCTCTCAGAGGCCAGGATTTATTGGACTCCCTGGCATGGAGGTGCAGGTTGTGAGTCACTTGATGTGGATGCTGGGAAAAGAACCTTGGTCCTCTGCAAGAGTAGCAAGCTCATTTCACTTCTGAGCCATCTCTCCAGGTCCAGGACTCTACTTTTTGTTTGTTTGTTTGTTTATTTATTTATTTTTGAGTAAACCCAAAACTTATTCTAAGCCACAGTCATCCTAGGGTCCCCCCTGCCATATAGCCTCCCTGGTTCTGTGGGTTGCAGTCTGATTGTTCTTTGCTTTATATCTAGAATCCACTTATGAGTGAGTATATACCGTGTTTGACCTTCTGGGTTTGGGTTACCTCACTCAGGATGATATTTTCTAGTTCCATCCATTTGCCTGCAAATTTCATGCTGTCATTGTTTTTCTGTGCTGAGTAGTACTCCATTGTGAATATGTACCACATGTTCTTAATCCATTCTTCGGTTGACGGGCATCTAGGTTGTTTCCTGGTTCTGGCTATTACAAATAGTGCTGCTATGAACATAGTTGAGCATGTTTCTTTATGGTATGATTGAGCATTCCTTGGGTATATGCCCAAGATTGGTATGGCTGGGTCTTGAGGTAAATGGATTCCCAATTTTCTGAGAAACCGCCATACTGATTTCCACAGTGGTTGTACAAGTTTGCATTCCCACTAGCAGGGGAAGAGTGACTCAACTTTTTAATGGAGGAGTCCACAGATGGACTGTGAGCTGAATGAGCCATTGGGAAGTTATAGCAGTTGTGAAAGGTGGAGTGCAGCTGGAGGAAGCAGGTGTACCATTGAAGGGTAAAGGGCCCTGTCTCTGGTCCCCCTCCTCCTCTCTCTGATTCCCAAAGATAGTGGGTGAACACCTTTGCTTTGCCCCATGCTTCCCATCATGTCACTCAAAGCTTAATCTTGCCCTAGGAGCAAAGCGATTGGGCCAAGGGGGAAGAAAACCTTCCTTGTTTTGATTTTTCTCAGTTATTTTGTCGCAGTAATGAAAAGCTGGCACACTTCATGCCAGCAGTAGATAATTTCTTTTCTAATTAAAACAAATTATTTTGTCTTTTCTAGAAAGCAACCGACACAACAAAACAGAACACAGGACTTTGCTCGTACTACGTGAGCACTCTACTTCTGAGTCACATTCTGAGCCTTTCAGTTGTCTGGAATTGTTTTCTCTTGCATTGCTCCATTAGAAAAGAAGGCTAATTCTGTGTCAAATACGAAAGGGACCAAACCTAGTAGGTGTTCTTTCCTTATTTTGGCTTCTCAGTAGAAATCTCACTGTTACCTCCTAAGTAGTACTCTGAGTTTACAGTTTCAATGAATGTGTATTTTGAACATAAGTGGGCTCTGAATTTTGTGGAAGCATTTCAGTGTTTCTAGAGATAGCCAATTTTTCCTCAGAACTTTAAAAATGGAGATATAAACCATTTTTGCATCCAAGGAATAAATCCATCTTGGTATATATATATATAATTTATATATAATTTAGGTATATGTAATAATTTATATACATAATATATATATAAGTTTACATATATCTTTGCATTTCATATTAATCCATTGGGAATTTCATACAGGCTTATAATATATTTTGATTATATTCATCTACCCTGTCTGGATCCACACACCCATCTCTCTACTCCTCACCATAGCTTAAAAAATGTGCTGTTGGATGTTGTTTTCTAACACTTGGCATTTTTGACCTATTGTGCTGAAAGGTGATTAGTCTGTATTTTTTATGACCTTGCTACCTTCTTTATTTCATGTGTCAGTGCTATAGTTTCTTTGTGATAACACTTTTGGAATTGTCTTATCTTTCTGTACTTGAAAAAATATAAGCAGTATTCTATTATCTAATCTTTGAATGTTTGCCTGAATACTTCCATGGAACCATCTGCACATTAGTTCTTTGAGCGTTAATTCTCTATTTCTGCTGTTAAAATTCCTGCCATTGCTTTGGTTAATTCTCTGTTTCACAAAGTCTGTGCTGGAGTTTGTGGTAGGAAAATAATGATTCTCATGTTTATGCCCTTATCCTGTGGACCTATGAATGAATTAGACTACAGGACAAAGGAGGCTGCAGATGTGACTAAGGCTAAGGACCTTGAGTTAGTGAGATTATCCTAGACCACCTTAATCACACTACTAGAGAGATGGAGCTTGAGAGAGCTTCAAGATAGTCCCACAGTTGTTGGCTTTGAAGACAGAAGTGGCCAAGGGTCAAGGGACATGGGTGGTCAATAGAGGCTGATACAACTTTCAGTTGTTGTGGAAGAAAATAGAAACAGCCACAAGGAAATTCATTACACCAGCAGAGAACATTCTTTTCTAGAATTTTTTGGGAGGAAAGCTGTCCATCAGTATCATGATTTTTGTTCAGTGAGATCCACACTACATTTCTAATGCATAGGACTATAAAATGATGAATTTGTGTTGGCTTAGGACAATGAGTTTATAGCAAGTTTTTACAGATTTGTTTTTATTTTTAAATTCAATGTATATATGTGTGTATGTATGTATGTGCACCTTTGAGTGCAGATGGTGTTGGGTCCTCTGGAGCAGGCATCACAGGCAGTTGTAAGTTGCCCATCACAGCTGCTGGGAACTGAACTCAGGTTATCTACAAGACCACAACTTGCTCTTAACTTCTTAGCCATCTCTTGAGATCCAAGTTTACAGTCAACTTTTTAAATTTTTTTCTCTTTTTTTGTAGTGTTTTTTCTTATACAATATATCCTGATTACAGTTTCCCCTCCCTCTACTCTTCCCAGTTCATTCCCACCTCCCTTCCCCTCCAGTTCCACCTCTTTCTGTCTCGAATCAGAAAAGAACAGGTTTCTAAGAGATAACAACCAAATATGACACAATAAAATAATAATAAGATGAAGCAAAGCAAAGCAAAACAAAACAGAACAAAAAAACCACATAGAGCTTCCGTCGCTGAGTCTATAATTTTAGCAGCCATTTTACTAAAACTAGGGGACTACAGCATGATATGAATTTCTATTATCCTAGATCCTATAATCAAAACTATAGCCTACCCTTTTATTCTGCTCTTGCTATCAGGCATAATCATAACCAGCTGGTTCTTCTTATGACAAACAGACTTAAAATCACTAATCACTTACTCCTCGGTAAGTCACATAGCATTAGCAATTGCAGCTATCATAACCCAAACCCTATGAAGCTTTATAGGAGCAACCATACTAATAATTTCCCATGGACTCACCTTATCACTACTATTTTGTCTAACAAATACTAACTACAGACGAATTCACAGCTGAACTATAATCATAGCCCGAGGCCTACAAATAGTGTTTCCACTGATAGGCACCTGATGAATTTTAGCTAGCCTAGCAAATCTAGGAACCCAACAGGAGGAGAAGAGTTTCAAGAGCAGGCACAAGAGTCAGAGACCCACTTGTTCTCATGGTCATGAGTCCCATAGAAATACTAAGCTAGTATCTATAATATATTTGCAGAGGACCTGGTGCAGACCCATGTAGGTCCTGTGCCTGCTGCTTCAGTCTCTGTGAGTTCATATGCACCCTGCTTTGTTGATTCAGAGGGCCTTGTTCTCCTGATGTCCTCCATCCCCTTGGCGCTTACAATCTTTCTGCCTCCTCTTCTGAGGGATTCCCTGAGCTCTGAGGGGAGGGATTTGATGGAAATCTCCCATTTATACTCCCTCTATGTAATATCTAGCTGTGGGTCTCTGCATCTGTTTTATGGTCAACTTTTAACAGCAGCAATAGAAAGTTAGTACTCCAGTAAACAGAGAGGATGAAGCTGGACAAATGTATTTCTAATAAAGTTGTTTAGCTATGCTTTCAAAGTTATTTTCAAAAACTTTTTGGTGAGGACTCATTAGATTCAACATTTTGTTTCTTCTTGTAATTTTTTTCCTCTTGTCATTTATTATCTTGCATACTTCTATTCACTCTTTTTTCCTCAGTTCTTAGGTTTTTTTTTTTTTTTTTTTTTTTGCTATTTTTAGAGCATCTGGAAGGGCAAGTATAGATCAGAAGGCAAAAGGACACCTACATGTCTGATCTTTGCTGCTAGCTTGGCTCTATTCTTTTCCATGATATTTTTGAGAAGACACAGGCTAGCCTTATCTACTAACAATATTTTAAAATCATCTTTGTTTGTTTTGTAGGACTGCCTTGAGGGGAAGAGTTTGAGGAGGACATCCCATTTAGAACTGAGTGCTCCAAAGCCTTTGGCTCTTTGCACATTGACCCATGTTGGATATTTGTGTTAATTTCCATCTACTGCCAGAAAAAGCTTCTCTGATGTGGGTTTAGTAATGTGCTGTTCTATGTGTATAGCAGTATGCATTTTATTGCCATGTTCCTTTAGCAGAGTAATAGTTGTAGGTTTCCCCCTAGGCCTATAACCTAGCTAGTCTCAGGTTCTTGGCCACTTCAACAGTTTCAGATATAGGTTTCATCTAATGGAGTAGGAAACCAATCAGGATATGCTTGGTGACTCGCATAGCATCTGTGCCACTATGTATTAAGGGAGCATCCTGTTGTAGATTGCAGGGTTTGTAGCTGGGTGTTATTGGGGGTGAACTTTCTACTCTGGTAGTGTGTAGAGTACTTTCTAGTACCATGAATGCTAGTCAGTAGGGATGAAGCTTCTAGTTTAATACCAGCTCAGCTTCTCTGTGTTTGATGACATAATTGTTGTCTTCAACAATAGGGTCTTATCATGAGGTTTTGGAGAGCAACAACAACCTTGACAATAGTCTGTGATGTTCGGAGTTTTCTGTGGAGCTCCTTTGGCCAAAGACTTAACAAGATGGAACCCGTTCCTGACACTGGAGGTTTTACTTAGTGGCATAAGATTATCTAGTTGGGGTATTATCTCCCCCATTATTTGGTTACTCCATTTAAATTTCTTACACACACACACACACACACACACACACACACACACACACACACATTTATGAAGCATTTAGATTAATAGGTTTTCAAATGGCCGTTACTGTTAGTTGTCCCTCCCCATACCCATCCTTTCCGCTTCTCTTCCACCCCTCTCCTTATTTACTCCTCCTATTCTAGTTTCTCCTATGTCTCTTCCCAACACTATATTCTGTTTCCTCTTCCTTGGGAGGTCCTCCCTCACCCTCTAGTCCAGGTGGCCAACCTCTCTGGGTGTTCAGACTTTAGCCCACATTTTGCAAGCTTAAAAGCTAACATCCACATATATGAGAAGACACATAATATTTATCTTTTTGAGTCTGGGTTAACTTACTTGGGATGATTTTTTTCTAGCTTGATTCATTTACCTGAAAATTTCATAATCCCATTTTGTAATAATATTTTGAATAATATTCCACTGTGTAAATGTACCACATTTTCATTATTCATTTATCAGTTGGACATCTAGGCTGCTTTCAATCTTTGGCTATTATGAATAGTCCAGCAATGAATATGCAGGAGCAAGTATTTCTGGAGTAGGATGTAGAGTCTTTTGGATCTATAGTCCAAGAGTGGTATAGCTGGATCTTGAGGTAGATCTACTCTCAACTTTCTAAGGAACCTCCACATCAATGACCACAGTGGCTGTAAGAGTTTGCACTCCAACAATGAATAAGGGCTCCCCTTTCCCTGAAAATTCTCCGGCATGTGTTGTCATTAGTTTTATTGATCTTGGCCATTCTGACTGGAGTACGATGAAATCTCAAAGTAGTTCTGATTTGCATTTCCTTGGTGGCTAAGGATAATGAACTGTTTTTAAAAGTGTATCTCAGATGTTTGTGTTTTGTTTTTTGATCACTCTCCATTTAGTCCTACTCCATTTTTAAACTGGTTTATTTTTGATGTCCAGTTTCCTTTTTAGTCCTTTTTATACTCCAGATACCAATCCTCTATCAGATGTGTAATTGGTAAAGAACCTTTCCCATTCTATAAGCTGCCACTTTACCTTGGCCATACAAGAGTTCCTCGGCTTCACAAGCTCCCATTTATTAATTGTTGTTCTTCGTGCCTGTGTTACTGATGTCTGTGGTAATATTTTATTTGCACTGAAATGTGGTGATATTTTATTTGTGCTTTAATAAATAAAGCTTGCCTGGAGATCAGGGGGAAAAGGCAAGCCATTTTAAGTAAACAAAGTCAGGCATCACACACCCTTAATCTGATCACTTAGCAGGCAGGGTCTCTGTGTGTTCAAGGCCATACTAGGGAACAGAGCCAAGCATGGTGACACACACCTTTAATCCCAGTACCAACCATAGAGACCTGGAGGTCTGTACAGACAGGTAGTGACAAAGAAGTGAGGTAGCTGGGCAAAGCTAGCTAATGAGAGGGCAGGACAGCAAGGCAATAAAGGCATAGGTAAGACAGGAAGTAGCTCACATTTGGAAGCTGCAGAGTTGGTGAGGTGAGGTTGGCTGATGACTTTTCCTATTTCCCTGATCTCTAAGGCTTTCACCCTTGTATTTGTCCTCTTGTTTTTTATTTAATAAGACAATTTAGAAATTTTTCTACAGATGTCCTGCTTAGAAAGTTCTTTGCTGTGCCAATGCATTCAAGACTATTCTCCCCGCGCCACTTTCTCTTCTTGATAGAATTCAGATTCTAAATTTTACTCCTGTGCCCCAGCTTGTGGAAGGAGAGAAACGATTTCCTACAGGTTGTCCCTACTTCTACACAAGTGCTGTGTGAGGTGAACATGCATACACACACAATAAATACATAAAACGTGTTTTTTTTTTTTAAAAAAGGAAAGGGTCAAATGCAAACTCTTCCACCTCAATATGGGTCTATGTAAGGTTTCATTGTGTGTTTCTGGATGTTGTGGTTCTGTCCTGTAAGTTTGAAATAGACAAACTGACCTAAAGGCAAAGAAAAAGAGTTTTTATAGTTTGTATTGGTAGTAGTTTCAGTATAAAGGCATCATTCTCTAACTGGGTTAAACGCTGAAGCCACAGACTATAGCAGCACAAGAGACTGTGTTAGACATCGAAACCAGTGTCGCTAAGCATAGATGTCTTAGGTGAAGCTGTTAGTGAAGGAGTATACACAATCAGAGCAGGCATTTTCTTCCAGAAAGAACTGTTAATGTATATATGATAGATTTTTGTACCCACAATCTGAAATCTTACAAACCTTTTCCTTTTAGCTCATCACATTGGTTTAAAATTTGATTCTGGAGAGATGTGTTAGCTCCTTAAAGGTGAGACTCACAACCCAAACCACAAAGACCGATTCTGATATCCCTTTCTAGTTTTCCAGAGACTGTCTGCTCAGGTTGTAGTCATAGTTGGAACCATTTTACTTACTGAAAAAGGGCCAATTACTATAGGTGTCTATAATCGACAGACATGTTATAGATGCTAAATTCAAATTTCTCCCCTGCTCATTTCATATTATTCCTGAATCTTCAAGGATTTATAAGCTACTATATAAATTGAGGAGGGTAAGGTGAATTTTTTCAATGTAAAGATATACAAAAATCGCAGCAATTTGTTCATGTGTGAAGGAGACAGGAACTGTGATGTAAGCTGGGTTGTCCTTCTGGCACTTTAAACAAGCAAAAACGTTAAACTGTCTGTAAAGAAACTGCATTTTATAAGTTTTATTATTAAATCTGCCTCTGCTTCACTGACTAATAAAATGGAAAATGTGTACTTTTATAGGTTTATAAAATGGCAAACTATAGTTTCATGAAAAATATCTTGTGCCGATTGAATACAGGTGGCTACTTGTTTAGACTTTGAAGAGGTAAAAGCTTAGTATAGATGTATGAAAAAGGTAATATGGCACAATGAAAAAAAAATCTTCCGTTTCTGCTCATCAATCCTTTGGGTATTCCATGTCAAATAAATGCTACAACAATTTATAGTAAAAGTACACAGTGCAAGTGCCAACGCTAACACTCCTTAGGACTGGATACCTGCCAGGTTTTTCACACCAATATTTAATGTGAACCCACATGTCTTTCCCACTGGAAGTGTGAGAAGGAGCTTGCTTTCCTATATTTGGCAACGTGCTTACGTGAAGTGTAAAGTCCAATGCCCGTGATGTTCTCTTTATTTCAACTATGATAAATTGTGTCCATTTGTTTGAGTGTATGTGGCAGCTTTAGTGTTCCAACTGTAAATTTTGGTTAACTTCTATTGACATGCTGTATTAAACTTAAGAAAAACAAATTACACTTCACCCGTTTTAATTGACTAAATGTGTCAAAAACACAGAAAGTTTAACATGGAAGGTCAGATCCTCCGTCTACACTGTAATGGGTGTCATGGCAAGGATCCAACTTTTCTTGTACATTTCATTTTTCATGAAGTTTTAGGACAAGGCATGCGTTGAACCTTCACTTCCACTTCTCATTTGTACTTCAAAGTTTATCGTAGGCTGTGTTCCTACCAAGAAGCCTTTTGCTTGTGCTATTTAAAGCTCCCTTCACGCTGACGTGTGTGCCCGGAAAATACCGATGCTCTCCCGTAAACAAGACTTGGGAATGGGCTCTGGCATTCTGAGGGATGAAATGCTGATGTGTAAGCACACCCATATATCACAGCAGCACGCCATGGAAAAGACTTGGTTTACATATCCAGTCGCTTCTTCTGTGGCTAGACAGACAATCACGTGGTGAGGAGCTGGCTTCCCTCGAGAGCTGATTGAGATGACTGGTTTTAACTCTTGAGCGTCACGCCAACTGTTTGTAAAAATCTTTATTCTTTTAGATATTTAGCTGCTCCACATCCAGAGATTAAATTGTATTAATTAAGCTCTTTCTCTTTCTTACCTGCTGCATTTCTTCTCTCTCTCTTTCTCTCTTTCTCTCTCTCTCTCTCTCTCTCTCTCTCTCTCTCTCTCTCTCTCTCTCCTCTCTCTCTCCTGTTTGAGGCTATCTGAACTGTCCTGTTTTTGGCCTCCTTTCTAACAACAAGAATCTTCTCAAGAGTTCAGACATTAGTTTCCAGTGTGGATTTGTGTCTTGGAAAATTAAAAAAGGTAACAGGTGTTTGCAAAGTGTTGTGTTTTGAACTGGAGAGACCAGGGACCATAAATCTAAAAGCCTATTTAATTTTCATGGCTGCTTGTAAGAATCTCATTCCTTCATACATGCTTTGTAATCTGAAGGACTGTCAATATCTATTTGGCTGACTTAAGGGAGGGAAGGCAGATAGAAAGTCCTTGTTACTTAAGAGACTGCGTCATGGGTCCTGACCAGGGAGGTTGGATTTTCCTTAAAGGAAGGATGAGACTATCCTCCACTCTCGTTCCCTGGGGAGCACTCCTGTCATGAAGAGTCTCTGAGAGTGAGGCTGCGTCTAAATTATGGCTTGGCAAACTTTCTGTGAAGGGTCAGATAATAAACTTTTAGATCTTGAAGTCCAGATGGTCCCTGTCACGGCTACTCAGCTCTGCCATTGATGGTGTAGTCATTGACAGTATATAAATGAGTGGGTGTGGCTGTGTTCCAATAAATGTTTATGGACAATGAAACTTGAATATCATATAAACCTCATGTACTGTGATATAGTCCTCTTTTGACTTTTTCCAACCATTAAAAAATATAAATATCTTTCTTAGCTGGGGACTGCATGACAAGATTTGGCAGAGTGGATTTGGCCCAGAGGTCCCAGTTGCCAACCCTGTTCTAACCTAATATTAATTCCTCAAAGCCACAGGAAATTTAGAGTAAGGAAGCTTTCATTTAAAATGGTATTTTGGATTTCTTTTACACACAGCATCCTCTTACCTGCAGGTATAGTTTCTCTTCATTTCTCTCATGTTTTGGTCAGATCATAAATATGTCAGCATTTGGAATAGAATCTCACAGGAATTTGAAGTAATAAACACCATGTCTGTCTTGCTTATATTTGCTTGGCATTTGGTTCTCACGCATGTCCTCTCACTGTTCCCTGCAGTAGGGCTGGGAGATCCTGCTCCAGGTTGATTCTGGCCTCTGGAGTGTTTCTGGCCTGGGGGTAGTGCATGCCGGAAGGACTGGCCACTAAGGCCCCTTCATTGTGGTCCTTTGTCAACAACAGATGGAGCTGGAGGATGACTATCCCTTGATTGGTTATCTTCGAGACATAGTCTCTATCTCCTTCAGCTCCTTCATGGGTTGGATCTCCAGGTGTCCACAGTTATAAGCTCTGCTCAAACTACCCTACACTGACTTCTTCCTTTCTGCTACATCAGTGCTTTCCCATCTTCCCGAGAACCACTTGCTTGCAAGGTTACCGGAAGTCTTATATTCCTATGGACAAAAGCAGTCAAAGGTATCTTCACGGCAGCTCATTATCCCCATCCCACATATAGAGTTCAGATGGATTAAAGTGATGTGGCCTCTGCAAAAACCCACAGCCTTGAGGCATTTCCCTTCACAGTGAGTTTCCTGAAGATTTCCTTTTGGCTCTCTAACTTTTAAAGTTTCTGGTCACGTTTCTTTCACGTTGTCTATGTTCTATGGTGCCGGAACGAGTAATCCAAAACATTTACTTATTTCTTTTTATTTTTTAGAGTACTTTTAGAGAGCAGTTAGAAGGGATCCTCGATAACTCACTCTCTCTACATCCCCCGTTCATTAGAAGAATGTATATGCTTACTTTTCTATTGTTCTTCCTGTTGGGTTCTGCTTTCTGCTTTTTAAAAGTATAAGCACTTAGCTAGCTTGCATTGTGAATGTAGGCAGAGTAGCCCAGATTCAGACTTTTCAGGGTAAAAATTTTTTTTTGGAGAAAAGAGATAGAAACTGGCTAAAAGGAAGAGAGAAAGAACAACAGTCATCTCATAACAGAAGAAGGGCTACTGGTAGTGCTAAAAAATATCTGAACGTGGTGAACTCCAAGCTGATCAGGCAGAAGGGCGCTGCTACCCCAGGCCAGACACACTGAAAAAGAAACAAGATCATATATTACCAAGAAGTCTTTAATAAAAGGGCTTAATACAGTTTCAAATGGAATCATCAGAAGCTAGGAATGCAGCATGCTTGAATAATGATCATTAAATTAATTCTTAATCTTAATGAATGTTTAATTTTTACTTGGAGCAAAAATAACTTAGATGGCCTGCTGGATAATCATCTCAAAGGATAAGGTGAATGAGGGCCAGTGAGATGGCCCAGTGGGTAAGGGCACTTGCCTGAAAGGCTGGTGACTTGGATTTAGTCCCCAGGACTCACATAGTATAAGGAAAGAACCAAGGAAGATAATAAGGAAGACTGTCTTCTGACCTCCACACATGCACCATAGTACAGGAGCACACACAAACACTATAAATAAACATATGTTCAAAGTAAATAAAAGGCTAAAGTGAGAATGTGCAAGACCTAAGATGGCCTAGAAAGCACATTGCTGTGGGCCATATTTACACACTTAAGCTGAATGGACATATTCATATAGCTTAAGAATGTGACTGAATTTATATAAATGTAGAAAAGACCAATTTTGTTTATGAATTGATCAATATCATTCAGAAAAGGAAAGCCCAGTTAAGGATTGTAGTATGTAGACAAAAAGGTGTGTATTTGATGAATCCTGTCATTTAACATTATTATAAGTATGAATTTTGATAAATCGATGGATTTCTTAGTTCACTGTATATGTGGGCTCTGGATTGGGTACTAATGGTACTTTGATATTTAAGATGCATTCTCTGACTTAATCATTCCATAGTTCAGTGGCTTCATAACTAACATAAAAGTTGTACAAAAAATTTGTTATGTGTTTTACACACAGATAAATTCTGGTCTTCCACTGTAGTGTGGGAACACTGGAGTGTGATGTCATCATTGTCCATGATTTATGTTGATTTCCTTCTTTGCTTCCTTTCTTCCTCCACTTATTCACTTAATATTTTTGGATCATGAATTATGTGCTGGATACTGTATGAAACAATTTCTTATGTCCTCATGGACTATACTATCTTGTCTTGAAAACCAATCAACATGGACTGAGGCATACGTGAATAACAGTCTCTGTCTGGGGTCTGGTATCATTGAGTTTCAAACAAACCACACATGGCAGTTACACAATGGTGGTTAGTCTTTGAGGGCAGCTTACTGACTACACGTCACTGTAGAGATTTGCTTACAGGAGACAGCACCAAGACAGAACGTCTTCTATAGATCAAAATCCAGTCCAGTGAGTTTTTACCTTTCCCACTCATTGGAATAAACCCTCAGATGAAGTCTTTTACACCGAGGATGGATGTCCACCATGCTGGAACCACTGCCCACCTCGCTCCATCAGTCCTTGAGATTCTCAGCTGCACATCATCAGGCATCACCACCTTTCAGCCTGCTGTGGTCACTCCAGCTCACACTTCATCACTTCTTGCATTCTTTGTGAACGCTCAGCTCTGTTGCAGACTCACCCCACACATGCATTATTTCCAAATTAAATAGGTATTAATCAAACTTTACTCACTGTTAGAATGGTTTGTTAAGTTGATCAGAACGGGGATTGTTCAGTTGTTCATTATCAGAAAGGAAGAATTCATATGGCAAAATGTGGTAGAAAAGGTTGTGTGCAGGTTTTTGTTTTTATTCCTTTCTATATTGATTCCATAAACCTAACCTGGCAACTTATTATCAAATACTTTTGTTGTATTGAGCTGAAATGAGTTGAGATATTTGCTGACTGTCCTACTGAAGTCTTAGTACTATCAGTTGGTTTATGTAGCCTCGGTGAATTTCAGCAGGCTATAATTTTGAGTACATTTCAAGGTACACTGTGAAAAAAAATCCTGATTTCTAATTATCATAATTTTAATAATTCTGTAAGTTGTATTCATTGACATATGGCTCCTGTCATTGGTAAGACTAATCATTTAGTGTTGGCTCAATTGAATCTATACTACTAAAGAGATGGAAGGAGTCCTATATGAGATGCTTTTATTATCATTTATAACAATGTTTATTTCATAAAGAATTATTTCACCTTAAACACATCAAATGGGCATGACCAGGATGGCTAGCTTTTTAATCAGGCCTTTTGGGGCTATCATTGATATTAAACATGTGTCACAACCAATCAGGTAGGCATGTGTATTCATTTTAAAACTTAAAAAAATTAAAAAAAATTTTTTTTTACTCTGATCTGTGGAATTTAAGACGTTGTTTATTTAGAAGATGATGAGAAAGCTGGCCCTCTGGGGTACTCATAAAACAGAGACAGTGTTTGATTCTTTAGTCCAAACAGTGTATTTCCGCTACTTTAATGCCTGCCTGGAGTTGTAACTTGGTTGTGCTTTGAAACAGCCTAGCATTTGCTGGTGGATTTTCACTTCAGGTATGCACGTCAAGATGCAAATTGATGCATCTTGACTGAATGTAGACACTGGTTTTTAAAATTTAATGTTAAGAACCCAAGAAAACAATATTAAAGTTGGCAGCCTAAGAGGATAAGGTGGATGTTAGACTATCAAGTATCCACATAAATATTCTTCAGTTTATCTGGTTTGACGCAATTGTATGGCTCTTTTAGGCATTGACATCTGGGAGCCAGGGACTGGAAAGATCAAGCTGGAAGAACTTCCTGTAAACCCTGACTGGGCACAGACAGAACACTTAGCTCATGATTGGGTTCAGGCTGCACAGGTGGGAAGAATGGAACAATGAATTTGGTTAATAAAGGCAGACTAAATAGGGGTCTGAAATGAAAATCTATGTAGAATTTCATTCGTGAAGCATTTTTTTTTCTTATTTTGGTTTTTTTGAGATAGGGTTTCTCTGTATAGCTCTGGCTGTTCTGGAATTCAATTTGTAGACCAGGCTGGTCTTGAATTTAGAGATTTGCCTCCTGAGTGCTGGGATTAAAAGTGTATGCCACCATTGCCCAGTTTCATGAATCACTTTTGGAAGCCTTTCAACTTGTCATGCAAAGGCATTATGGACAGAAAGATAAGCAAGATACCTGCTAAGGAGGAGTTACATGAAATTATCAAAATAGTGTGTACTGAAGACCAAAAGCACATCTTCTACTTAGGTGTGGTTTTCTGTAGCACAATGATTCTACAATGAATAAAGCAATTGTCTCAGAAAGGCTTAGTAATGTGTCTAAGTTACAGGGAGTCAATGGAGAATTTTGACTTGACCCGTATTCTGACTCCAGTCCAATGTCATCAAGCTGGGAATACATAGGCCAGATTATATGTACTATCTTAGAGCAAGCCAAGTAGTTTGTATTTATTTATTTATAATAAAAAATTGACAGATACTGAAATTTTACATTGTATACAACAGGGCATTTAAAAATATACACATATATTTAGCTAGTTAACACATACATGACATCACACCATTACTATTTTTCTAGTAAATCCATACAGCATTTGCTATCTATGCAATTAAAACATATTTTACTACATTTTATTTATTTTGAGTGTATACATATGTGTATCTGTGTGTCATTGTGCATGTGTGGAAGTCCGAGAACAACATGCTGGAGTTGGTTTTCTTCTCCTACCATGTGGGTTCCAGGGACTGAGTTCAAGTCATTAGGCTTGGTGGCAAATGGTTTTGTCCACTCAGCCAACTTGCTAATCCTCTTTGTATTTTTCAAGAGTACAGTGTATCATGGTTAACGACATTCAGTTTGCTGTACAGTAGGTCTCTTCAAGTTTACTCCTATCTAACAGTATTTATGTATTCTTTGGTCAGTGTTTTTCCATCCCCCAGCTTCCTTACCAACCCAGCATTTGCTCACCAGTCTTCTGTGTTTATGAGATTCACTTTTTACGACTCTTCATAGGAAGTGAGATCATTCAGGATTTGACTTTCTGTGCCTGGCTTATTTTACTTAACATGTCTTCCAGATTCAACACAATGGTAAGAGTTCTTCATTTATTAGATAACAGACCATTACTACATTGTGTATATTAAACCACAGCTTTTTCATCTGTTCATTTACTATTGGGCAAATGAGTTTCATTCTATTTCTTGTATTGTGGTAAGCATGGGAGTGTAGATGTCTCTGTGAAACACTGGTTTTATTTCCTCTGGAATACACCTAGAACAACTGTTAACTTGTTGGGTCAAGTTACAGTTCTATTTTTAACTTTTTGAGGAGAGCATCCTCATCATTTTCATTAATTTACATTCCTACCAGCAGCATACAAGGGTTCCTTTTGTTGGCACACAAAGAATGGAGTTGAATGAGGAGAATTCTGGGTCCTTCTGAGAAAACTCCAAGAAAACAAAATGAGCATCTTGTGATCTCCGTTTCTTCAAAAACACAAAATTGTTCTTGGAATGTGCTTTCATGCTTCTCCAAGGTGGATGGACTTAAGATACATTCATGAGAAGTGCGTGACAGGAGTTAGAATCACCTGGGAGAAGGGCCTCTGGGCATGGGACTCTTGATTACATGAATGGTAGTTGGAAGATTTGCCCACTTTGAGTGGCACTACTCTCTAGGCAATGGATCTTGGATTGTATGTGAATGAAGAAAACAAACAGTATCAGTAGGCTTGCATTCATGTGTTGCTCTCTGCTTATTTACTTTAGATACAGTGTGACCAGCTGCTTCAAGCTCCTGCTACTGTGATTTCTCTTCTGTGTGATGGAATATAATCTAGAACTGGGAGCCAAATAAACTTTCCCTCCTAAGTTGCTTTAGCTAGAGTATTTTTATTACAGCAGAAGAAAATCTAAGACATGTTAAGCACAAGGATAAATCAGGAATTGCCTTCAAAATTCTAATTGAAGAATGAGTAGGAAAATCGTGTCATTCCATGTAATATAATGATAGAATATAGAGAAAGAGAAGATGTGATTAGATTTGAAAATTGTATTGTAAACTATATAAATTCATTATAAAATTAGATTGATATAAAAAGCAGAATGTGAAAGCTGTAGAATGAGAAAAACACTCATTACTAATGTCTGGTACATTTAACTTCAGACATTTTCTGTGGGGATTTATATAGATTAAAAAGATGGATAGATTTCAGGATTTAACTTTAGGTAAATAATTCTCTACTGCAAGTTGTATTAAGTTCTTAAAAGCTCCTTCTATTGTTAAGATTATAGAATAGCTCAAAAGTGACTCTGGCTTTATAATGACTTGTTAGACATCTACACAGTATCCTGTGAGCTTAAGTGCTGAATTTGAGAGGTCTTTGAGACTCTGTATGGATTTGTTCTCTAGTCGGGACCATTTGTGTTCATTTAATCTACAGAGATATCAGGACTAGAACCATTGATGCAACAAACATTATTGCACAGGAAGACATAAAGGCTCCAAGAAGGCAACGTAGAGTTCTTTTGTCGACTATAAGGCCCAAGGATGTATGAAGACTTTGGGGACCTCAAGTATTTAATGAGTGCAAGAAATAGAAAGTGACTACCCTTTCCCCCTGAAACATTTGTTGAGATCTGAAGGAAAAACGAAGAAAGAAAATAATTTGAAAAAGTTTGTAAGCATGTCACATGTCATAGAAAATCAAGAAAGACAACGTTGAGTAATCACTTGTTGGTCATTGCAAATTGGGAACAGCAATTTTGTCTTAGTATGAACAGTTTCTGTAGGTCAGTGGAGAGAGAATCAAATTATAGTGAGTAGAAAGATAATGTGGGACCCAAAGTTTATTCAATAGAAACATGGATGTGAAGACCAAGGAGGGCTAGGGTAACTTCTCAAGAGACATGCAAGGGTGATAATTGAGATTTGCTTCTTCATATGGAAAAAGTCTGCAAATATCATAGGTAGAGGGCAAGACTGAGGAGAGAGGCAGAGCCTGAAAGAGGAGTGATAAGAGCTAATTGTTAAAGCGAGGATCCTAAGTAGGAGAGAAATGTGGGTTGTAGCATTTTGTACCCATTGTGATGGAAGATGTATAGGCATGTCAATCCACCTACAAAGAGCAAAACAAATCTTGAAGAAAGTTTTTCCTATGTGACACTTTTTCTGTGTTAAGAAGAGAGTAAAATATAATCTGTGAATGAGAAAGACAGGATTTGGAAAGTGAGTACGAGAGCCACTGTGGTGACTGTAATTTCAGCATTCAAGAGGTTAGAGTAGGAAGATCACCCATGAATTCAAGATCAGCCTGAGCTACCAGGTAAGAGCCTGATCCTGACCCAACAAAACAGAACAGAACAAATGAGTCCGCAGAATTGTAAACATAAATAATCAACAGTAAATATATTTGTGGCAAAAAGAAAAGGAATATACTAAGAACATAAAAAAGGACTGCAGATTGGCTCTAAAAATCTTGATCAAAGTCGAAAATTGTACTTCTTTTTGGTGTCATATTTTATAGATTGCTGGAAAAAAGGAGAAGAAGAAAAAGCAGGCTTCCCTGAGGAGTTAGCTACCTATAGGTATCCATGCAACGAGAGATCGTAGAATCCGACGAGAGAAAACATTGGGACTGAGCGAGATGAACATGATGCTTTGAATCTAAGAAATGGAATAATTTCTGTGAATGAGAAACTTAAAACACCCTCTGTTCTTCGGTGTAGTGTGATGGTAGGAAGTCATTACCCATGGACAAAGGGTGATGGAAGGAAGTCATTACTGGAGTTTCAGTGTGGTGATGTTTTCCTGTTAAGACTCACCAGAAGCATTCCATTTTTTTCCACTAATGGATGTTTGTGAAACTACCTGCTTCCATGCAAATCATTAAGAGGGAAAATAAGTGTAAGACATGATTTACAAAAAAAAAATGCTGATTGTATCAAATATTGAATATCTCTGGCTTGTCAGGTCCTTACTATATCCCTTTACTGGTGTTTGTTAATATAAACCTGGACATATTTGGAAGAGGAACCTCAGTTGAGAAAATGTTTCCATCCAGGTTTCCTGTAGGCAAGTCTGTAGGACATCTTCTTGATTAATGATTGATATGAGGAAGAGTAACCCCGGGCAGATAGTACTGGGCTGTATAAGGAACCAGGCTGAGCAAGACCTAAGGAGCAAGCCAGTAAGCAGAGTTTTCTACATGGCTTCTGCTTCAGTTCCTGCCTCCAGGTTCCTGTCTCGAGGTCCTGCTTTGATTTCCCTCAGTGATGGACTGTTGCCTGGATGTATAAGATGAAGTAAGCCTCTTCCTCCCCAAGTTGCTTTTTGTTATGGTCTTCATCACAGCAATAGAGATGTAGCTGAGACAATTCCTGTCATATGTGATCTTTCTTTATTGTTTAATATTCTCATAAGCTTTATACAAATGAGAAAAGTGAAGTGTAGAGATTAAGTTAATCACACTGTTTGCAATTGTTCAGTGTCTCATCCCTATTTGACTATTTTTTTTTAAAGATTTATGATATGGTAAGTCTTACTCCTAGATGTTTTGGATAGTTGAAAAATGCCAAATGCTCAGGAACAGCACAATTCATCCTTTTGCAGCACCTGAAGCCCCACTCTCAAGAATGTCTCTTTTTTTTGAGGATAGTGGATTCATGTTCAAGTTCTAGCTCTGCTGGTACTAGCATCCTCGCTTAGAAAACAAGCATCATGAGAGTCTCTGTATCTTAGGGATATGTAAGGACCAAATAAGATAATTCAGGAAAAGCACACACTGCGAGGTGGAGACTAAGGATTCACTGTGTGACAATCTTGTTCTATATTGCCATCAGCAGTCACAGGCATAGTAGATATTAACTCTGTTCATTTGCAGGGACTTTGTTGATGTTTTTCAATATATCAGAATACATTTTTGTATATTAAATACTATTAAGCAGAGCAGCCTGAACTACTTTTCCATAACAAGCATTATATACTATATCAGAGAAAGAAGTTTCTGCACTTGATCTGAGCTCTCCCCACAGCTAGGGCAGAGGGCAGTGCTGATATTTCTTCTACCTACCAACTAAGAGCATTATCCTTCAGAGGTGGTGAGCTTGATTTCTCCCTGAAAGGTACCTGAAGTCCAGCCAATGCTACTTTAGTGCTCGACCTACCACCTGACTATCTATCTAAAAAGAGATATTAGAATACGGGTTGTCACAGGCCATTCCTAGACCATTCCAGTTTCTTTTCATGCCTTTACTGTGACTGAAGTTTGTGTTGGGAGGATCGCCTCAAAAACAACCCAAATTGCAGTGAACCCATGATTGGATCAAAGATACAGAAATACAAAGAGGGAAAGACACATCCACGGCTCAAACGCTTCCACTCACCAGTCAGCCTTGACCTTCTAATAATTATATTATGTGTAGCAAGCAGCAAAGAGACAAAAAGGGGATAAAGGTCTCTGGAGTTATATTGATAAACTATGTGTGGTGCTCAAAAATGGCATTGAATATCTTGTTTAAGCTGTAAAAATATATTAGCATGTCATGTTATCTTCATAAATTCTTCTAACACGTAGGGTGGGTGGAGTTACCAAATCCCAAGGCACATTACCGATTCGGCTGGCCACTGACATCCATCACTTGTTTTGTCACTAATTTTCAGGCTCACAGTTGGGGCTGAGGTATTATGATGCTGGAGGGTTTGATAACAGGTGAATGATTAGCTGCCAGGGACAGATTTGTTTCTGAGCTCTGCTGTGGCAGTCTCTCATATGAGGAGGTCATCATTCCCATGGAATTTGCTCCCTCAGACTTCAAGAGATTTGGAATATACATTTGAATGTTTTTCGCCCCAGTAAAATTTCATTAGTGGTTAATTACGTCTGGGAGAATGTTGCGGAAGTTCACCAAGTGTGCTGAGAGTTCAGACATGTCAAAGTTGAAGTTGTGTTATGAAGGGACAGCCGTCTGTATTCTTTGTCACCATATTTACCCACATGGTGTATAGTTTCTGATTAGGAAGCAAAGATGTATAGAACTTACGTTTTTTCTTAGGCTGCTAGACAATTTTATCTTTTGATTTTTGAGGCTTTCCTGAGATTTTTGAGTAAGAAATAGTTCACTCCAAGGAGGACTGTAATGTTTACAAGTATGCAGGAAGTGAAATTCTTTTTGTGAATTTTGGACATAAAGCCAGTGGAATCCAAAGGTGTGCTTAAGCCCAGCCACCACTACCTAGAAATCTGCCGAAAAGATGAATTTTTTTATAGTGGATTAAGCAGAATCAATTATCTTCCCAAGGCGCATGTTTTATGGGGACAGAAAGACAGAAAACCCAAGAGAATAGAGTGAGTTTCTCAATAAGGTTGTTTTCAAGTTTAACACTATTTAGAAGAGCATCTGCACAGATAGGTAGGTACGTCATATCACATATTGTCATTATCACCAAATCCAAATTGGAGTAACTATTAAAGTAGTATGAATTGCTGATGTATTTCCAGTCAAGGTGGAAGGATATATAAAAAAATCAAAATGTTCTAAAAAACTCAAACTAAAACATACTTACATTGAAATATTGGACAATTAAATCTATGATTTAAATTACACTGAACTCAGAGTCTTTGCTAAGACATCCAATTGATGTCAGATTTTTAAAAAAATCTTTAAAATTTTTTTTGAGACTGTAAGATGTGAGATTTTTATATTGGCTTTCCATCTGACTAACTGAAGCCTGGGGTTATCTGAAAACTTCATCTACAACTTTCTTATCAGAAGACAGAGATGAGGAGGTGACAAAATATTGAGATGGAGAAATGGTCATTTTGACAATGGAAACCACCGGGGCAGCCATATCTACAGCAAACATTCCTGAATAATGTAGGGGATTAAAAACATTTTAAGAGTTTTATGCTTTTTCTATTTTGAAACCAATCATTCTGTTTAAACAAAGAACTGTATGACTGAATGAGCTAGAGTGAAATGATGGGTTTAGAAGATTTCATGGTTGAAATTAGCAAGGAGTCACAGACCACTTCTAATTGGTTGTTTTGAGTCCCTTTTCCATCCCTCTACCTCTTATGTTCTTGTAGAGAACCTCTGGTCTAGGGTAGACTCAGTTTTGAACTTTCTTATTTAAGGTCCCATGTAGAGGATGCAAACAAAATGAAACAAACCAAACACTTTAAGCCCCAGACTCTCTATTCCAGAAACCGGCACTCTCTTTTGGGAAAGAACTTATCCACAGGAGTGTATGGATGAGAAGACCAATGAGGTTCCAGTGATTGTGGCGTAACTAGACCCAGGGATGTGATGAAGAGGAATTGCCATAATCCAGACAGTGCAGTGGGTGGGCAAAGTGATCACTGTTGAGAATTAGATGCCCCCTTTCCTTGTGTTTATTTGTGAAACTCAGCCACACAGTCAGTAGCTATTGGGTAGCTACCATGTGCTAGGACCCTTGCTTGGGAGGATAGCATGGAAGACAGTGAACTGTGTTGTCCCATGTGGTTTAAGGTCTAGAGGGGAAGCAGGCATAAAATGAAAACAAAGAAACCTATCGTGAGTCATCAGGAAGAAAAGTTAAGGTGGTGTGAGAAAGATGAGGCCGCATCACAGGTCTACAGAAGAGACATTTAGCTGAGACCTGACATATCTGCTTACTAAAACATAAAGGCATACTTTAGTCAGAGATTATGCTAAAATTGGTAGGATTATCTACTCTCTTGCCATTTTATAGTCTGACATACAGAATAAGGAATTCTGTAGAACATGTTCATTCCATTTGGCAATTTTACCCTTGAGGGGCTTGTCAGAAAAGCAGGTACCATCTCCAAAGCAGAACCTGAGGAATGCTTAAAAACAGACCATTTACACTGGAGTGACCAGGAGTAAGACAGCTACAAGGGAAAGGCTGAGATGGCAGAGCTGTCACAACCCCTAGGTCCCAAGTGACAAGGTAGAGAACGTGTTTACCAGTGTTTTGAAGGGGAAAAGAAGGGAAGCATCAGTGCTGCCTCTGAAGGGATGGGGTGACTCTGACAGAGGGACACAGCATCGTGAGGTGACCCCTAATGCTAGAGTCAGTGATACCTTCTTAGATCACTTCCTTCTCCTCCCTGCTGGGGACGGATGCCATGTGGCTCAATCCAACCAAAAGGCGAAACACTCCATGCAGGCTGCCCTCGCAGGGTAGGGCTTAGCATCCAGAAAGGGTACCATGGAGATACAGAGACAGTATCTCAGGCTGACAGTCTAAACAAAGCACTTTCTAATAGGCAAAGCTCAGTGGAACTGGTAGGGGGGGCAGATAAGGTATCAACCTTTTGAAAAGATTGATTAAGATTTGACCAGCTTTGAAATAATCTATGGTGTGATGAGACCCACCAGAATCACACAGCTGCTGTGGAGAGACACTATCCTTCTAGCTCATCTAAGACTCTCTTACTTGGTAGCTCAGATTTCTCGCTCTATCATAATGCTATCTGAATTGTGCACATGACAGCAGCATCATGGGAAATGCAAAGGCCAAAAATACTCACATCTGAATGATGAGCTGCCAGCTACCCAGACATTTATGCATATTATGACAAGCCCATATTTCCTCGTGATGATTGTTCTGTTCTTTCTTAGGGTGGTTTACCATTTTTTTCCCCCACGCAGGCTAGAGATGTTGAAATGAAGAAAGGCAGATACTGAAATGTGTTGGTAATACTAGCTGACATTGGCTCAGTGGGATTTCTGCTTCAGAGGAAGACGTGGCCATATTTGCTAACTGCCTCCTATTCTCTGTTTCACCCTAGTTTCAAATTATGTAAGAAAAAAGACAGCTTAAAAAATTTACAGATCATAACTTGTTTTTCATTACTTGGCTACCTGGTAAGCAGACAGCCCACAGGCCTAAGGTCACTCACAGGTCTAGAGAGTTCGTGATTTTTATCAGGAGTTCATCGGGTTCAGGAGGACGGATTGGGTGTGGAAAGGTGACTCACCGGCCAGCATGGCTGCTAAACACTTTTGTTCATCATAAGGATGCATTTGCCTGCGGGCTCTTTAGTTATAAAAGTCTCCACAGAGATGATGCTCTCTATTAAATCTCTGAAATGTTGCGAAGTCAGCAGAGCTAGCTTGACCAACTCTCATTTCGGAGAATCAGAGTCTCAGATGTTACTGATCTGCCATGGCTGTACAGCTGGGAAGAAGCAGAGGTGCCAGAAGCCAAATTACATTTTTTTTCTTTTTAAAATGAGAACAACTTCAATGGTCAAAGTTAAGGAGTGGAACTACCAGGCCTCTTACCGTACTCAGACCATTCGAGAGGGTCAGTATAATGAAGAGATTTTTTTTCTGCCAAGTTTTGTTTATGAAGTTGTCCATTAACTGGAATAAAATTGTCTTATTTGAATTGCTATTCAAATGTCTCTTTACTTGCTTCCACCACCCTTTCTTCAGAACTAGTACCAAGACTAGAAGATATTTGAGGAGACTCACTTTCCTCTGTGTCACAAATGCCCATTCTTAATAAATTACAGTTCATGTCACATTTTGAATAAAATGAGATATGATCTTACAGTGACCATGAACTCATTTGACTAATATGCTGAGCACAGATGTTGGGTAAGGTGGAAGAGCCAGGACTGTTCAGCTAAAAGGCAAGAATCTAAAGGAGAAAGAGTGAAGGTGGCCGAGATTTCAGGGGTAAAAGTGTCAGCTGAGGAGTGGTGAGAAGGAGCTGCCTTGGGGATATTTTGAAAGAAGAACCAACAGGAGTTCTTGACAGTTTAGATGTGGCTTGTGATAGGAAGGGAGGAGTTGACAGTCATTTTGCCTCAAGAAACCAGAAAGAAGACAGGAAGGAAGTGTTGTCAATGAAGTCAGGAAAGTTGGAGATGAATTACATCTGTTGGGAAGATCAATTTCAGCTTTGAAAATGTTAAACTTGAGATAGATGCCTATCTTCTTGACTTTTTTTGGTGTATGTGTGAGTTATTTTTTAATAATTTACTTGTTGTAAATTTAGTAAGCAACATTTTTCACATAATCTGTTTGAGGCAGGGTCTCATGTAGTTTAGACTCACTTTGTTGCCAAGAATGATCTTATACTCCTAATCCTCTATCCCATCTCTCAATTTCTAATCTATAGGTATGAGAGACCATACCCAGACAAGTTATTAGACTATTTTAAGGCCACTTAATAGTCAAGTTCAAGATAAGTCTGAGACAATGAGCATGTTTGAAAATATTTTAATAACATATTCATAAAAAGTGTTTTATGGAAGTTGTCACATTATTTAAATAATGAAGATAGTTTTCCTAAAAATCATTTCAGTTGATTAAGTAGGAATAATTAACATTCACATTAATTGATTTAGTGTTTTAGATTAAGCAGGGTTGAATTATGACTGTTAATATCCAACTTATTTCATAATTGTAACATTCTGATCACGAGAATCTCAGTGTTTACAGAGCTAAAGTAATATTTATTGTTTTTTACTACTTAAATTGGCAATATATCATGTGAAAAAAACCACATTGTTAAAAAAAATATGATGCCATCATAGGCTGGTTCTTTCCTTACCACTGCGATGTTCTCTGACTTACTTCTTCTGGGCTCCCTAGGGAGATAGAATCAATAATATGTATGAAGATATGCAGCACATGATTATGATGAATTGACTCATGCAGTTGTGGGAGTCAAGAAGTTCTGAGGCCAGTGGAATAGTTGTAGTCCAAGTTCAAAGGCTTGAGAACCAGGACAGCTAATGGTGTATGCCCCTGCTCAAATTCGAAAGCAGCAAAACCAGAAGCAGGGAGAGACAGATAACCTCACTCTAGCATTTTTATTCTATCTTAGCCCTCAAGGGATTGCCAGCCTCTCACACAGGTGACAGTAAATACCTTTCACTCAGTCTAGAGAGCCAAGTGCTCACCTCTTCTGAAAACACCCACAGATGATCTCTAGCTGTCTAGAATATCTTGGTCCAATCATGAAGAGTCCCTTCTGGTACCACGAGTGCTAGTCTGTAGGGGTGAAGGCCCCATGTAGGCACCAGCTTGAGTTCTATGTGTTTAATGAGTTGGGTAGGTGTTTTCTCCTGCAGTAGGGCCTTACCTTCAGTGTCTGGAGAGCAACCTGTGATCTTGGCAACTGCTTGACTTGTTTGAGGCTTTCCATGGGATCTTTTTGGCCAACAACTTGATTAGATGTAATCCATTTTTGGTATTGGAAGCTTTATTTGGTGACAAGGGATGGCAAATTGGGGCTCTGTCTCCCCCACTATTCAGTAATTTCATTTAGATTGCCTTCCTATATGTATATATGTATATAGGAAGCTTCTACTATGTTAGGTTTCCTTGTGACCTCTCAAATGACCCTAGTTCTAACTGTCCTTCCCTATATTACCTCCTCCTCCCTTCTTTCCTTCCCCATTTGATCTCCCCTTTCCCGTCCCTCACCCTTGCCCATCCATAACTATCTATTACATTTTCCCTTCCTAGGGAAATCCAGGCCTCCCCCATAGTCCCTTAATCTATACCTAACCTCTGTGGTTATACAGATTGTAGCTTGCTTATCAATGACTTAACAACTAATATTCAAATAGCAGGTAATACATGCCACATTTGTCTTTCAAGATGATTTTTTTCTATTTACATCCATTTACCTCCAAATTTCATGTTTTTGAGTAAATATACCTTTGTGTAAATGTACCACATTTTCTTTATCCATTTATCTGTTGGTGGACATCTAGGCTGTTTCCACTTTCTGGCTATTACGAATGGAGCAGCAGTGAACATGGTTGAGCAAGTTTCTCTGTAATAGGATGAAACATGCTTTGGGTATAAGCCCAAGAGTGATGTCTAAGTTAGGGTTTCTATCGCTGTTAAGAGACATCATGACCAACACAACTCTTACAAAGGAAAACATTTAATTGTGGCTGGCTTACAGTTTCAGAGGTTTAGTCCATTATCATTATGGCAGGACATGGTGGCATGCAGGCAGACATGGTACTGGAGAAGGAGCTGAGAGTCCTACATCTTGATCTGAAGGCAGCAGAAGGAAACTGGGTTCCACTGTCCAGACTTGAGCTTATAGGATGTTAAAACCCACCCCACACAGTGACACACTTCCTCCAACAAGGCCATACCTCCTAATAGTGCCACTTTTAATGGGCCAAGCATTCAAACACATGAGTCTCTGGGGCCATTCCTATTTGAACTCTCGCAAGTGATATAGCTGGATCTTGAGGTAGGTCAATTCCCATTTTCCCGAGGAATCGCTACACTGATTTTCCTAGTGGCTGTATGAGTTTGCCCACCCACCTGCAATGTATGACTGTTCCTCTTATTCCACATCCTTGCTAGCATATGCTGCCACTTGTTTTGTTGATCTTAGCCATTTTGACAGTGGTAAGATGAAATCTCAAAGTAGTTTTGATTTGCATTTCCCTGATGGCTAAGGATGTTGAACATTTCTTTAAGTGTTTCTCAACTATTTGAGTTTCCTCTATTAAGAATTCTGTTTGGCCGATAGGGCCCAGCATGGTGGTGGTGGTGGTGGTGGTGGTGGTGGTGGTGGTGGTGGTGGTGGTGGTGGTGGTGGTGGTGGTGGTGGTGGTGGTGGTGTGGTGGTGATGGTGGTGGCGATGAGCACCACTGTAAAGAACAAATATGAGATGGAGAGTTGGGGAAGACAGAAAAATGGAGTGGCATGTGCACTCTCTACGGAGAGAGGTGGAACTGGAGACATGATGGTAATGAAGGATGGCAGAGAGGGCTGAGATCCAGATGTTGTCAATGCTCAGCAGGGTCAGAGGATGATGGACAGCATCCTGGTGCTGGGGTGGATGCAGTCTCAGTCCTTCAATCTGCTGCCTGGCTGCGGGATTCCCCCTTGGCTCTGGGCAGTGATGGAGGCCCAAGATAGGAAAGGTTCATGTTCTGGATTGGACCTCCTGAAAGGACTATCCTGGCCCTCAGTGCCACATGTGTTAGTGTCGGTGGCCCTGCTGCTGTCCCAGACCACGATGAAATCTGAGACCCATGTGGACATATGTAGTCTGTGCTGCTGCCTGCTGTTTTGGTGATGTCCTCAGGCTTTGCTGCCTCAGGGGACCATGCTGATGTGAGTGACATGTGTAACCACCTGAGGCTTGTCGGCCATGCAGACACTGAGGGTCATGAGTGCATCAGTGGTCCAGATGCAGGCAAGGGCAGTGTTGATGTTCATGGCCCGTGTTAACACCAAGACCCACGCACACGCCTGTGGTCTGGGCTGCTCCCTGAAGCCGTGTTAACCCCCACGTGTACAGGAGAGCTGATCTCACTCCTCCTGGAAGAGCTGGCCCAGCACTTCACCTGCCCACAGCTCTGTGGTGCAGGCAGTGCCCGTGGGCATTGGAGAGCTGGCTCCGGCCACCGAAAGGCTTTCCTCAGTTTATGACTTCTGGCTCAGACACAGGCAGAGAAGATTAATCTTTCCTTAGAGGCCTGGTCACTCTGACCATGCTCCAGTGAACACATGGACAACACAAAATGGACTTTTTTTTTCTTAGATGGGGGAAGGTTATGGGGGGGAGGGGCAGCCACGGGAAGACTGGGAGGTGAGTGTGATCAGGGTGCATGATGTGAGATACCCAAATAATCAATAAAAAATAATTTGAAAAAATAATTCTCTGTTTAGATCTGTACCCCATTTTTAATTGGGTTACTTGTCTTCTGGATAACCTGTTTCTTGAATCTTTATATAAGTTGGGTTTTAGCCCTCTATAGGATGTGCAGTTGGTAAAAATACTTTCCCATTCTATAGGCTGCCGCTTTGTCCAAATGCCAGTGTCCTTTAACGTGGAGAATCTTTTCAGTTCCATGAGGTCCCATTATTTAAATGTTGACCTTTGTTTCTGTGCTAAACAGTGTTCTGTTCAGAATGCCTTCTCCTATGCCAATGAGTTTAAGGCTGTTCCCCACTTTCTCTTCTATCAGGTTCAGTGTGTCCTGTTTTATGTTGTGGTCTTGATCCATTTGGAGTTGAGTTTTGTTCAGGGTGATGAGTATGGATCTGTTTGCATTCTTCTACATTCAGCCCTCCAGTTTGACCAGCACAATTTGTTGAAGATGCTGTCTTTTTTTCAGGGTATAGTTTGGCCTCTTTGTCAAAAATCAGCTGTCAATAAGTGTGTAGACTTATGTCCCTCTTTTGTTTCTAATTTTTAAAATTTGAATATTCTCCCCAGCCTTTTAGTTAATTTGGATAAGGGTTTGTCAATCTTACTGATTTTCTCAAAGAACCAGCTCTTCGTTTTATTGATGCTTTGTATTGGTATTTTTTTGTTTCCATTTTATTGATTTCAACCTTGAGTTTAATTATTATTATTATTATTATTATTATTATTATTTGCCTTTTATTCTTTTTGGGTGTGATTCCTTTTCTTTTCTCCTCTCTGCCCCTCAAGCTTTGGGTGTTCTGTTAAGTTACTAGTATGAGATTTCTCCATTTTTTTTTAAAAATATAGGCTTTAGCGCTATGTCTCTTAGAACTGCTTTCATTGTGTCCTATAAGTTTTGGTATGTCGTATATTATTTTCATTCAATTCTATAAAGTTTTAAATTTCTTTCCTAGTTTATGTCTTGCCTTAGATTTCATTCTGTAATGAGTTATTTAGTTTCCATGAGTTTGTAAACTTTCTGTTTTTTTTCTGTTGTTGTTGATATCCAGCTTTAATACCTTGTGGTCAGATAGCATGCAAGGTGTTGTTTTGATTTTCTTTTATCTGTTGAGACTTGCTTTGTGTCTGCATATGTGATTCATTTTGGAGAAAGTTCCATGAGGTGCTGAGAAGAAGGTATATTCTTTTGTGTTTGGGTGGAATACTCTGAAAATATCTGTTCAGTTTGTGACGTCATTTCTCTGTTTAGTCTTTATCTAGATGACCTGTCTATTTTTGAGACTGGAGTATTAATGTCACCCACTATTAGTGTGTAAGGGTCAACATGTGATTTAAGCTGTAGAGTGTTTCTTTTACAAACTTGAGTGTCTTTGTGTTTGCGGCATAGCCTGTTCTCAGTGCATGAGTTGGCTGTTTGAAACCTGGGGCTTATACAGGGACACTTGGCTCAGCCTGGGAGGAGGGGACTGGACCTGCCTGGACTAAATCTACCAGGTTGAACTCAATCCTCAGGGGAGTGTTTGCCCTGGAGGAGGTGGGAATGGGGGGTGGGCTGGGGGAAGGGGAGGCAGGAGAGGGGAGAACAAGAGAATCTGTGGATGATATGTAGAATTAAATTAAATTATAAAATAAATAAAAAAAGATTAAAAAAAAGAATTGCAATATCCAGTGATTGTTGTTGTTGTTGTTGTTGTTGTTGTTGTTGTGTGTGTGTGTGTGTGTATGTGTGTGAGTATGTAGTGTCCTTTCTTATCTCTTCTGATTAGTTTGGTTTGAATTATATTTTGTCCTATATTAAAATGTCTATATGGCGATATCATTTGCTTGGAACATCTGTTCTCATCCTGTTACCCTGAGATGATATCTATCCTTGATGTTAAGGTGTGTTTCTTGTGTGCTGCAGAAGGATCTTGTTTTCCAATCCATTCTGGTAATCTGTGCCTATTTATTGGGGAATTGAGACCATTGATGTTGAGAGTTATCAATGAACAGTGTTTGTTGATTCCAATTATTTGCTTGTCTTTATGATGTGAGTTTTTTGCCCTCTTCTTTTGATTTGCTAGTCTGAAAATATTTATTCTTTGTGTCTTTTTGGGTGTGGTTAACCTCTTCAGGTTGGAGTTTTCCTCCTAGCAGCTCTGTGGGGCTGGATTTGTAGATAGATACGGCTTAGTTTTGATTTTATCAGTCTTTCTTTCTCCATCTATTGTGATTGAAAGTTTTTCAGGGTATAGTAGTCTGAGCTGGCATCTGTGGTATCTTAGAGTTTATAGAACACTTGTCCAGACTCTTCCCACTTTCAGAGTCTCCATTGAAAAGTCAAGTGCTATTCTAATAGATTAGCCTTTATATGTTATTTGGTCTTTTCCTTGTAGCTTTTAGCATTTTTCTTTGTTTTGTACAGTGTTTTGATTATTATGTGCCATGGGGAATTTCTCTTCTGGTCCAGTCTATTTGGTGTTTTGTATGTTTTTTTTTTTTTCTACCTTGATAGGCACCACCTTCTTCAGGTTAGGGAAGTTTTCTTCTATGATTTTGTTGAAAATATTTTCTATTTCTTTCACCTGAGTTTCTTTTCCTTCCTCTATACCTACTATTTTTAGATTTGGTCTTTTCAGAGTGACTCAGATTTCTTGGCTGTTTTGTGCTAGGTCTTTTTTTTTTTTTTTTTTTTTTAGATTAACATTTTCTTTGACCAAGGTATCAATTTCTTCTATCTTGTCTTTTGTGCCCGAGATTCTCTCTTCTATCTTTTGTATTCTCTTGGTGCGGCTTGCCTCTGAGGTTCTTGTTCAAATTCCTTAAATTTTCATTTCCAGTTTTCCCTCAGTCTGTGTTTTCTTTATTGATTCTATTTCTACTTCCGTGTCATGAACTCTTTTCTTCCTTTCATTCCTCTGTTTGTTTGTGTTTTCATAGATTTCTTTGATGGATTTATCATTTCCTCTTTAAGGACCTCTGACACATTCATAAAGATTACATTGAAGTCACTGTCTTTGCTTCAGCTATATTACATTTCTTCGGGCCTGATGTGGTAGGGTTGTTGGACTTTAGTGGAGACATATTGTCCTGGCTGTTACTGATTGTGTTTTTACACTGATGTCTAGGCATCTGAGTTTGGGATGACTATTGTTATGGGGTATCCATCAGAGACTGCTTGGACACAGGTTTGAGCCAATAGGAAGTTTTTATTAGCCAGCCAGTGACCACAATGGGTGTTCTGGATCCCAATGTAGCAACAAGGCTTTCTCAGGGTGAAATTTTAAGCACAAAAACCACATTCTGGGTTGACACACTTCAGTTAACAAGAACAGTTAGCCAGACATGGAAATACAGAAGCCAAAAAAGGCAATGTTAGTATATTGAGAGTCTTTCCTAGAACTATGAAGTTTGATGGATTAGGAGGAGAGGCCACAGCAGGTGGTCTGCTACAGAGCTGGGGGTGAGACCTGGGATTGGATTTGGAGGAGAGGAGAGAGACTGAAGATCTGAAGATCGCCTACCTGCTTCCCTGACCGGCATGGTCAGCAGGTTCCCAGGGAATGCCGAGGGACCTGGTGGCTGAGACAAAGGGAAGGGATGGTGAGGAAATAGACAGGAGAAGATCTGCTGGAGATGGGGGCAGAGAGGCAGGAGAGGCCGCAGCAGGTGCTGTGCTACAGATCTGGGGAGGAGACCGGGAGACTGGATTTTGAGGAAAGAAGGGAGAATGAACAGCTTCACCTTGCTTTTTGAGACAAGGTCTCTTACTGATCCCAGAGTTCACCAGTTCATCAAGACTAGCTGAAAAACAAGCTCCAGGGATGCCCTCTGTTTCTGAATCCTCAGATCTGAGATTACAGGAGTGTGTGGCAGCACCCTCTTTTCTTGTGGGGCCCAAACTCAGGTCCCCAAGCTTGTACAGCAAGCACCTTACTAGTTTATATAACTCCATAGCCCCTTATTATTTTTCTCAATAAATTACAATCATATATTTATGAGGTACAAATTGATGCTATGACATATTGTGTATAATGATTGACTTAAGTAAATTAACATGTCCATTTTCTCAAATGCCTAGTGTTAATTTCTCCTGTTACCTTGTACTCTTTGACCGATATCTCTCCACTCACTCTGTCCCAAGCCTCTGGTAACTACCACTCTACTCTTTGCTTTTAAGAGTCTGGTAGCTTTAGATTATATATTTTGATTACAGTCTACATTTGTTTTTCCTCTCTCTGGTCTATTTCAACTTAAAATATTACCCTCTTGGTTCTTACATGTTGTCACAAGTGATAGAACATTTTCCTCATTTTTAAAGCCAAATAGTATTCCAGTGTGTGTGTGTGTGTGTGTGTGTGTGTGTGTGTGTGTGTGTGTGTATTGTGTGTGTGTGTGTGTGTGTCTTGGGTGCCTAGACTAATCCTATAACTTATCCTTGACTTAGTGCTAAATCAAATGATAGACAAAACACTATTGGTCAGACAGAGAAGCAAATATCAGTTGAAGAATGAATGAAGCTAAGGATGCAGACAAAGGGGCAATCACAAGCTACAAACGTCGGACCTTGAAATGTTAGATAGACTTCTGCTTATAGACTTAGGGCATCCTGGCTGAGCATAAAATTTTACAAATGAAAGATGACCAAATGGAGGAGATGGGTTGGGGACAGGCCTGTAAGCAGTTTCCCCTAGGAGAAAGGGAAGAAAAAGTCTGGGCTACTTGACCATGCTTCCTCTTTCAAAAATCACCATCAGGAGTTCTTAAGGCAATTTCAGCCTCATTCAAATTACAGGGGTAGGAAAGAGCTGGCATCCACGGGAATGAATGTGTTAGTTCTTTTGACTCTTGCAATGATGGTATGGAGCAGGTCTTACACAGTTTTACAGATGTGGAAACTGAGGCACAGAGGATGTCAACTCTAACTTCTCCAGGACCACAATGAGGACGCCCTACAGTCAGCCTTGAATCCTAGTAGTTTGCCTAAGAATGCACATTTTCACTCAGACCTGCTCTCATAAACTGCATCTTCAGTTTTTTAAACTTGTATATTCTCCAATCTTTTAGAAGTATTATTTTATTCTTTGAAAAAATGAGGTGGTAAGACTGAAAAAAAAAATCTCTAAAAATTTATTTCAACTTTCATCTTCTCTAATATGCTTTTAAGTTTACTGTGGAACTGGCTGGGTGACTTTAGTTTAAATTTCTCAGAAGGAGGATAGATTAGAATAATATTATACACAACTTAAAATATTATTTTGATGAATAGTTATAGTAGGTAACTGTAACCCAATTCTGTGTTCAATGTGGAAAACCTAACAGTTTAAAAAGTAACAGACAGATGGAATTTTGCTAATGCGTCCAAAAAGGAAATGTGATTTCACATGCATATTATATGCATGTTTATGAATGCAATCATGGTGTCTGGACCCTAGGTAGGAAACTCTGATGCAAATCAGTGAAGTAAAATATAAAAATAAAGCATAGCATGGCAACTCCCAAAGGAGTGCAATGCTGCAGCCTTTAATAAAACCACTTGGGAATATGAACGCGTTCTGAAAGTGGCTGAAGGGCTCTGAGTTTCCCTGGTGAAGTTCATAGATCACAAAACGAATGTTCGCTGGCTATAATTCAAGGAGCAGCATGCTTGGCATACCTCCATGAGATGCTGGGATTGTGATCACTACCAGTAAATTTTGCATTTACTTTGCATGAGAAATATGTAGACTGTTGTATATGGCTTTTTTTTTTTTTCTAAAAAGACATTCACAGAAGCAAAGATTTAGAATTAGAATCCAAATGAAGGCTAGAATGATGTGTGCTTTAGATAAGGAACACCTCTCTCTCTCTCTCTCTTTGTATGTGTGTGTGTGTGTGTGTGTGTGTGTGTGCGCGCGCGCGCGCGCGCGCGCGCGTGTAAGGGCAAGGGTACTGCTTGCTTGTCTCCAGCAAAACTGCCCTTCAGTGCCTTGGTTGCAAAGGGTTTAGTGTATGTTTAAATGTACCAAGGGCAATTTGGAATAGTGTTTTTGATGGAAGTTTTATTTTTTTTTCTTTTCAAAACACAACTTGAATTCACAAACCTTCAAAAATGGCTTCATATCGATGTAAGTTCTAATTATGGAATAAATAGTTCACAAACGTTAAGTTTTGTTTTGTTTTGTTTTGTTTTTTTTTTGAGACAGGGTTTCTCTGTGTAGATTTGCGCCTTTCCTGGAACTCACTTGGTAGCCCAGGCTGGCCTCGAACTCACAGAGATCCGCCTGGCTCTGCCTCCCGAGTGCTGGGATTAAAGGCGTGCGCCACCACCGCCCGGCAAACGTTAAGTTTTTATATGAAATTAATTTGGTAGTTGGCAAGTGTCAAAAATATTTATTTTTATTTTTAAACCTTGAATGAAATTCTAGCTGGATGTGCTGGCTTATGCTTATACCTCAGCATTTAGGAGCTTGAGGTAAGAGTTCAAGGCCTGCCTTGACTGCATATTGAGTTTAAGGCCAGCCTGGGCTACATGATATCCTGTCTTAAAAAAGCCAAAATCCAAAACAAAACTCATCCTCTTACCAACCAACCAACCAACCAACCAACCAACCAACCAAACAAACAACCAAACAACCAACAAACAAATTCCAGCTGATAAACTTGAACTTCTCTTTCAGTAAACAAAAGCTACATAATTTGTCTACTAATACATGAAGTTGATGACTTGTTAAAACCCAATGAATGCTAAGAAGTAAAATTAAATGTGCATGTGACTTGATATATAATCTGGTGGGCTGACCAACCCAGCTATCACTCAGGCCTAGAACCAGGGCTATGAATTGGCCCACTCCAACATCTACCTCGTCTATGAACTGTTGGAGCATGTGAATGGAACGAACCCATAGATCCAAAACAGCAGGATCCCCTACACACAGGACAACAACAGGATATCCAAAAGGAGCCCCAGTGAGAGTCTATTATCAGTGGCGTAGCAGAAGCCAGAGACCTTGAACCAGACCAATGACTCTTGCAATGAACACTTGCAAGTAAACGTGAATGGACTAAAGGGTACATTGTGTGACTCAATGGGCCACACTACAGCTTCCATGACAAGATTCTTCTCCTTTTTTTTTTTTTTTTTTTTTGTTTCTTTGCTTTGTTTGGTTCTTGATTTTTCTTTTAAATTTAGTTTCGTTTTGGTGGGGGAGTTTCAAGGGCAGAGGGTAGATTTGAAGGAACAGGGAGATAAGTGGGATCGGAATGCATGATGTGAAATCCACAAAGAATCAATAAAAGTAAAAAGAAATCCTAATACTATGCTCAGTGCATGGCCATACAGAAGGAAGGAGGGCGGTTGGTTATCAGAATAGTGTGGCTTCATTTATTTGCTGCTTATTTTGAGAACAGTGACCTAGACCTCTTGTGAAATATGCTCCTGCAATTTCTCCACCTATAAATAACTGGCTTTGAGGCTGGTGGCTTCTAATCAGTGAATTATGATTGCTGACTGGGGCTCCATTATCAACAGCGGCATTGATGGGGCATTTACTCCTCATAACAATCCTGTGAAGTAAGAATTATAATTGCTTTCATTTATTCCCGAGCACACCAACACCCAGAGGGTTTAGACCGCTTGCAAAAAATACCGTCAAATAATGTGGATATAACAGACATTTATTCTGTTTTTGCTACTTTCTGGACATTAAGACAGTCTATGTTTTCAATTCTTTCATAATTTATTGGAGAATGGAGAGGAGTACCTGGGCAATCACTGTAGAAGGGCTAAGTATATTCTCAGTATACATACCAAGTTCTACAGTGGTGTTTTAAAGGTCAAGGTCATATTACTGAGGTTTGAGGAAACTTTAACAGGCATTAAGTGACAAAGCTGCCCGAGAAGTCTTACTTGGGTGCGCCTTGCTGTGTACCTAGAGTGCTCACCTTTATCGTTTTAGTTCTACAAGTCTATACTTCTTTGTAGGTGTATTATAGCTTACCACTGTCCCACATGCGGAACTACTGTTCTTTCTTTTGCACAAGGAGTACCAGAATAGACCATACATTTATTCTCAGGGCTATGTTTAGCAGGGTACTTGGTGGAAATGAAAGCGAATACTTGAGAGAAACACTGAATAATTTTTCTAGATACATGGAATCTGCAGCTGATTGTTTACAAGATCAAGTAATTATTTACAAACTCTTGATTTTATTACTTTTTGAGCCACTTGGAAAATATATTACTTGACATTTTAAAAGGCTTTAAATTTATAAGCTGAGCATGACGTGTACTTTCCCAGCTGCGTAGAATGATGACATGAGCTTAGAGCATCTACAGGGACATCTGCAGCCTTGCCTAGACTTTAGAGGAAAGCAATGGAGGCAGCTGTTGAAGCTTAGAGCAGAGGGAGATGCTGGGGCCAGGCAGCTACCAGCCAGCAGACACGGAAGAAGCGGGAAAAGGAGGAAATACAGAAGGAAAGAAAAGTAAAAAGCCCTGAGGATAAAAGTAGATGAAGAGAAACAGGTTAAACTAAGTTACAAGAGCTGGTGGGACAAGCATAAACTAAAGGCCGAGCGTTCATTAATAATAAGTCTTCATGTCTTGATTTGGGAGCTGGTTGGTGGCCCAAAAGAAAGCCTGCTACACCAGGCTGGCCTTGAACTTACAGAGATCTGCCTGCCTCTGCCTCCCAAGTGCTGAGATTGAAGGCATGCACCACCACGCCCAGCTGAATTTTAGAGTATTTGCAGATGTCTAATGAGATGTCTTTATGATGAGACCCAACCCTAAAATGAGATTCACTTATACTTTGTATGTACCTTGTATAGAGAATCCTGAGAATAATTTTGTACATAGTTCTCCTGTGTTATAAATATAATCTATCTCATAAAGTCATGTGGTGTTTTCATCTTATGAAGCTAAGTCAGTAGTAAAAATTTTTCAGATTTGTGAGTTGTTTTGGACTTTTAGGTTAGGGTGCTCAACTTGTATTTGCATTAATTTTTTTTTAATCCTTGGAAAATAATACTTTCTTATTTTATTTGGATGAGAGGTCAGAAATGATTACCTACAGGTGAAATCTAATCTGTCACTGATGCTCTGAATAGTCTCATCAGGATCCACGCCCGTCTGCATTTTTATGGTTGGTCCTAGTACTGGGTTTATGCAGACCACGTGGCTCCCAAGGGTCACTTTTGACCCTTGATGGTAGTTAAAGTTCGTTTACCTCAACTTTAGATCATCAAGAATGTACTCATTTCGTTGTTTGTTTGTTTTTTTATCAAGACAGGGTTTCTCTGTGTAGCTTTGAGCCTTTTCTGGAACTCACTCTGTAGCCCAGGCTGGCCTCAAATTCAGAGCTCCGCCTGCCTCTGCCTCCCAAGTGCTGACTTTAAAGGCATGCACCATCCCTGCCCAGCTCGAATGTATTCATTTTGAAATCACAATGAAAATATAAAATTCAAAATTGGAATTAAAAAACAGACAAAACTAAAAAAACAGAAGGAAATGTTCAAATGACCGTTTCGAACTTCAACAACTGGAAGCTAGGGGAGTGAGCAGAAGCCACACAAATGTCATGAGCAGAAGCAGGGCATTACAAATTCTTTGAAGACTTAATGAAAAACGAGCAAGGAAATTTATTCTCATCAGATTCACAACTCGAACTGGCCAGATCAAATCCGTAATATCTGATTTTCTGTGAAATGAAACTATTGCCATCGATTAAATTAGCAAAAATGGAAGAGAACATTGTTCCTATCAAATTCATCGTTCAGATGCAGCAAAAAGTAACTTTGGCCTGATCATTAGAAGTTGAGGAGAGCTGTGTTCATAAAAATCTGAAAGTTGGATAAGAAATTTGAAAGTCTTTGGAGCGTTTTTCTGTTTATTGGATGATGGTTTTGGAAAATGGCTGTCATGTCCGGACATGACTGAGGTTGTTGCTAGCAAGGCGCCATCCGATTCAAATCAGTGATTACAATTTTCCATGGGATAAACATGGCAGCAAATTTATACTTCCCTTTAAGCACAATTCTTCAAAATTCTGACAGAGGCTATTAAAGTCTAATTTCAAAGATGAAGTGTCTTGCTGCTATTATTACACCGTTATGTATTTCTCAGTTTCATGATTGGTTCTGGCAAGTCAAGATATTCATAACTGGAAACACATTCTTGATTAGAATCACATGTAATTAGGCTGGATATGGTGGCGCACTCCTATAACTTCAAGACCGAGGCAGGAGGATTGCAATTTCCAGGCCAGCCTGGATTACAGGAAACCCTATCTCAAAGCAAACACGCTAACAATGAAAAATGTCACAAATACCAAAGGGGGAAAAAAACCAAATACAAGGACTGAAAAATCCAAAGAAGTGACAAATAATTGATATTTTGTTAACCAAAGGGTAAATATAGGACAAAATATGTGTTTATATAATGAACTTAATACTGAAAGATAATAATATTTAGCAAAGACAACAAGGACTATCAAAGTATTAATCTTTACAAAAAAAATAGAAAACAAATCAGGTATAGCATAAATTATTCCAAATATGTTGGCTAAGTGGATGACATGTAATATGTTTAAAAAATAAGAAAAGTATAATTTCTCTTTTTGATTGAGAATTCAAATTTCAATTTTTAAACAAGAAAGTAGATATAAATATTATTTAATTTAGCTGGGTTTAAAAATACGGAGAAGTTTTTTAAATAATAATGAAATTGTGAAACATCAGTTATGAATTTACATTTGAATGTATGCTGCTGTCCATTTTGTTTGCTACCAATAACCTTAGCAAAAGATGATGGCCATGTTTTTTTTCTTTTTAAAGAGATGCTACTTAACAATAGTTTAAAAACTTCGAATGAAAACATATTTCTATGCTGCAAGAAATTACAGGTGGTCTATGTAACCAGTGAGACATTTCATTAAAAAAGAAGAGAATCACAAGAGAAAGACACATTTACTTAACTGTGCAGAAACTGATATAGACTAGTGTCGGTGATCAGAAGCATATTCCAGTCTCCATTTACGAGAGATGGGAATGAATTGAGCAAGGTAGAGCTTTTTTTGGTTCTCTCTGTAACAGCCAGTTTTAAAAAATGAAAAATGAAAAAGAGCTCAAGATGTGCTCCTTGGTGTAGAAACTGCTTTCAAGATGCTTTAAGAGATCACAAAATCAAGCAGACTTACATCTCTGATTAAATGGTCTCACGATATTTTTTGGAATAGTTTGTCAGGAGCGTCTCTATTTTAATATTTGAACACAATGTGTTGATTTTACATTTTGTTTTCCAGCCTAAATGTTGTTTTGAAATGTTGCTGATAGTTGCCATTGTCTTAGTAAGACTAAGTTTCTCCAAATTAAAAGGAAAAAAAAAAAACCTATTTAAGAATTCCTGATTTGTCTGCCATGACTGTATAAAAACCTGGGTAACAGCAGAAGAAGTAGTTCATTTATAGGCATTTTGTGAGATACACATACATTTAAAAATGACTTACAGTGGTTTTCTTTCAGTATTTTATCACCTACACATTTCTGGACCATAAGTAGAACTCCCACAGAAGCACAAAGGAAGTTATACTTTTTTTTTTTTTTTTGATATTTCATCAGCCCTCAACCATACACAAAACATAGCTTTCAATTTGGAAGGTAGAAGGATAGAGAACGTTAGTTTGGAATTTAACAGTTTGTTAAGTGTGTGCAAAGCTGAAGTGTTTAGATGTGGATGCTTTCATTTGTGTTCAGCAGGAACAGAGACCGGCCCACCCTAATCCCCGGATTGAGATAGAACAGGAGAAGACATCCCCAACAGGGGCTGTGTCTTTCACATAGCCTTCTCCTTCCTAATAGTAACTTTCAAATAGACACATAGTGACTGAATCTCGGAAGTGGTAACTTTGTTGTCGCTCAAACTGCTCAGTTTTTTCCCCCTGATTTGTTGCCTTCGGCTTTCTCAACTGGAGAAAGTGTTTTGCTTTTGAATGAATCCGTGCAAGCCAATTTCTTCTCCTGTGCAAAAATTTAGGGAAATTTGCTTTTGGCTTTTTCTCAGTTGCTTCCCTGGAGAAGAAATGTCATAACATCTAGAAGAATCCCTCATTTGCCACAGTCTAGACCTATTAAACAGAACAATTGATTGCAACAAAGACTACGCTATTATATTAAGCAGTTATTAAACATGGCATGTGCTAAAGCTGTTAAAAAAAAATCACAATTCCTGTTCCTGCCAACGTGGGAAACTGGATCATTTTAAATGCATGTTCATGTGAACTTGTACTTTTTGATGCATGTAGTAAGTGGTATTCTGTGGGAACTTTTCTACCATGTGTCCAATGTTGTAAACACAAAGAATACACCTAACTCTCTCACGGGCATTCATTAGCCTGGTGAAGGAGGCAGGAACTACCACATTACACGTAAGAAGACTTACGTTATTTTCTCTTCCATCAGCACTGTCTAAATTGGCAGGACCTGCTCTAGGCACAGAAATGATCTTTATTCATAAGCTTATCACCACAATGTGTTCTTTATTAATTCATGTTTTTCTTAGTCTCACACAACTTCTTGAATGCATCTAGGTAGTCCTTAAATGCTGAGGGTCATTGAAAACTGAGCAAATGCCTGTGCCTTCTAATTTTTGGTGCTTACAGATTATTGAATAGAACTGTCCTTATCATTCATTTGGTATTTTGTCAATTTGTTTCCCTTTGGTTAGCCTGATGAATTCCACACATGCGAGCTTGGCTGGGCCTTTGGAATTAAATCTCACATTGAGAAGGAAATACCCCTTGCATATCTTGCTAAAAGTATTTAGAAGTGTGTTTCTCCCCAGATTAAAGTGAAAAGTCCAAAGTGACTGATCTATTCCAGCAGTAGTGTTCAGTGAGGCTTTTTTATATAGACCATTTCTTTGTATATGACATTCATTAAAACAGAAAAGGCCTCATAGAAAAGCCCATAAGAGGACGTTTTCCTCCATATAATATTTTTCTATGTGTAATGTTCAAAAATGTAGTGTCCTGGAAAGCATTACAAAGGACTTTCCTTGTAGACTTGTGCTTGTTTTAAATTTATTGTGGATTGTTCGTTTGGCCAATGTTTCACAATTTACGTTTATGGATGAAGGTCCCTGAGCCTGTGTTTTTTATCCTGACCCCACTTTAGTCACGTCTGACCAGTTTTGCCCAGTGCTTTGCATCATGTTTTGCTGTTTTCTGAAACTAAAAGAATAGTCAGGTTGGATCTGATTAAGAGAAACTTGTTTGTAAATAAAAGTGTTCCTCTCTGACACAGGGAATAACTTTACCCACTGGAAGTATTTCTGTTCTGTGTTCTGTAAGCAAAGTTTCTACTTGGAAAAAGACAATTGATTTGTGGTGCTGTGGCTTAGTTAATCAATACTTGTCAGTCTGGCCAATGACTCCTTTATGTGATGCAAGCATTTTCTATGCTGCCAAAGGGCCTTCTGTGACTTCGTGGCAGTTTCAAGCCTATAAAGTATGGCTATGCATGTCCAACATCGTTTGTGCAGGGGTAATCGACTTTCTCTTACTATTTATTTATTTTTTTTTGTTTTTTTTTGGTTTTTCGAGACAGGGTTTCTCTGTGTAGCTTTGCGCCTTTCCTGGAACTCACTTGGTAGACCAGGCTGGCCTCGAACTCACAGAGATCCGCCTGGCTCTGCCTCCCGAGTGCTGGGATTAAAGGCGTCTCTTACTATTTAAAGCAAAGGTTCAAACTACCTTTTTAGTGATTCATTCATTCATTCATTCATTCATTCAGGGGCTCTTTTCTTTTAGAACATTTCATGCTATGTAGTCACTGTACATAGCATTATGTGACCGAAGAACATTTTTATTTATTTATATATTGTATATTGAGCACATGTCCCCACGTCCCCTTCCTTTTCTCCACACCTCCTCCTTTTCGTTAGTTCCTTTTGTTGCCCTAGACCATTTCATTTCTACTTTCATATCATATGTACAAACATGGCTTCATGTAACTATATAGAATGCAGGAGCCGCATATTTAGAAAGTCCTTGCCTCTAATCCCAACTTGTTTCTCTAATAGTTTCAGAGTTTCAGGTCTCCCAGTAAAGCCTTACTAGAAGGCAGTTTTGGAGTACCTCTTGTTTGTATGCAATCGCAAACACCAGGCATAAGGGTGGCACTGTCATTATCTGCCGGGGAAGACATTTCGTAGGGGCTAACATCAGATGATTAACGTTATTGGAGGGTCAAGTTATTTTGAAAACGGACAGCAGTGTACTTATGGAGCCACGTAAGGCTCTAGAGGGTGGCATGTGGGTGACATGTCACTTGAAACTCACAGGATGATAAGGACAAAGTAAAGGAGGCCATGTGTAGAAAGCTGAGAAGATTCTCAGAGGAAACAACACTTGCAAAGGCCCAGAGGCCAGAAAGTATGTGTTATATTTGAAAGAGAAAAAAATGATTTGAGGCCAAGACTGAGAGGGAAAAGAGAAGGCATGATGCCAGATTGCATTACCTTTTCCCAGCATGTTTCAGATCAAGGGGATTATTTTTAATGTTAACTAAGGTAAGTCGTAATAAAAGACACATCTGCTCAGCAAATTATCACACTGGTTTTAGGCTGAACCATAGCACTGTGCATTCAGAGTCGGTTGGCTGCAAACCCTTGTCAGATGTTAGATCCAGATTTGCTCAGGGCAAGTCCAGTTTTTAATGTGTTCTTTAAATTGTAGTAGTGCCAGGGGGATTTTGTTCCAGCTGAAAGTTCATACAGCTGAGTCTAGGTTTGGGTTTGGAAGTTGGAAAGGTGACTGGATCCTAGGTCTGTGCGTGTCATAACAGGCTTGGCTTCTGTCTGGGCAGCAAGGGTAAGTACCACCCAGGGCTTCTGTGCTGAACCCAGTTCCTCCATATAGGCCATACTCTAGGAGCTAGTGCATCACTGAGGTCTATCAAGGGGGAGGTGAAGCCATGACAGAGATTCTAGGCTGCGTTGGTTTCTCTGACTGGATGGCAGTAAGAGACATGATGGAATAAATACAGATGTGTGCTCTGTATACAGTTGTAATCCCTCCTTTATTTCCAACATAGAAAAGGAGAGAAATTACCCCTACTCTTGGAGATTTCTCAAGGTGGTAGCCATGCTTGTAGTACTCACAGCATCCATAGTGATGAGTCACTCAGGACAGCGGTATTGAAGATGGTAACAGTAAAGACCAGCGAGATTCCCAGGAATGGTGCACCATAGACTGTTCAACAAAGAAAAGCCAGTGTATCTCATCTATGATGACCTTGGTGTCCTCTTTTAAGGGAGGCCTTAAGGAAGTTCAACTGACAGGACAACATCAGACCCACAAGTTTGTTAATAACAATAGACAGGATAAACCTGCTGAGGTTGTTAAGGTAGGTACTGCTATAGTTACTGAATTGCACACTGAGACGTGATGATGTCAGAAACTCTCTAGAAGTCATGAAGAAAATAGTCAACAAAGCTAGGTTTGAATATATAAACAGCTGCCAGGCTTTATGTAGTTTTATCCTGGGCACAGCATCTTCTTCTAAGTGATTGTTCAAAGACCTGGGACTAGAGAGACATTACATTTTGAGTGGACCATCTAGCTCAGCTCTTGGGAAGTCATCAGTCCCCTGTGGGGGACAATTCTGAAGTCTAAAGGAAAGGGATCTTTTCATGTGACAGCTGATGCTGTACCACTGATGGCATTGATGTGTCGCTGTGTCTCAGAATGTGTCCCACACAGTTTGAAACGTAGGGTTGCCTCATATAGGAATCCTGTATGTGGTCTGATAGGAGGTTCCTCTCGCTTCTAAAGGTGTCTACAACTGTCTGGCAGGGTCAAAATTTGATCATTAAATAATTATTCCTCTGAATGTTGAGTTTTATTTTGTTGACCACCTTTTTTAAAAAAAAAGTACAGCTATCTCATTGGAAGGATACATTTAAGTACCTTGGAAGAATGGCAAATGCATGCCACTGTAGCCTGAAGAAGCACCCAGGGTTTAGAAGGTTCAGAGGAATGGGGAAAGGAGGAGCTTAAGAGGAAGAAATGTTTCCTGAGAAAGCTTGCTTCTAGAAGGTGTGTAGCAGCCTAATGATATATATATATATATATATATATATATATATATATATATATATAAAAATTGTGACCTTCAGAGTATTCACATTTTATTGAATGAGTTCTCTTTGTGTGTGTAGTGCTTGTGTATATGTGTACAAGTGCTTGTTTGTGTGCAGGGGTGCATGCACTCATATGTCTTTGGAGACCACAGGTTGATGTCCAGCATCCTCTTCAGTCACTCCTTACTTTTTGAGAAGGTCTCTTGCTAAACCTGCAGCTCAGTCTCATCCGTTAGGCTAGACTTCTGGTCAGTGAACTGCAAATATCCCCCAGTCTTTGCCAATCTGCCCCTGTGATGGGATTACTTCACATGCACCTTTGTTCAGGTTTTCCCATAGGTTCTGGGGATCTGAACGGTGTTCCTCTTGTTTATACCTCAAGCAGTTTACTGATTGAGTTATCTCCCCAGTCCTCTGGGTTAATTCACTGTAATAATTTTTAGAATGTTGATTATTTAAGTATCCAAAATGAGAGCTAATTACTTAGAAACACTGTTAATCATTAGTTCATCCATTTGAATATATTTTAATTATGTGTATGGTTATTTTGCCTTACATACATGCCTATGTATCACATGCATGCCTGTCTCGGTGCTCATGGAGGCCAGAAGTCATCTAGACCCTTCAGAACTAGAGTTATAAATAGTTATGAGCCACCATGTGAGTGCTGGGAGTTGAACCCAGGTCCCCTGGAAGATCAGTCAGTGCTCTTAACCACTGATCCATCTCTCTAGCATGAAAATAGTTTTGTTCTCAGTCATGCTGAATGGAGGGTAAGCTTCAGAAACTGAATAAGACAGAAGTAAAAGAGCAACTATCATAAAGCAGGAAGGAGCTAGGGATAACAAAGGAGAGCAAGGAGCAAAACGATGTACGTGTATGAAAAATGCCACAGTGAAACTCATCATTTTATTTGCGACCTAAAACCAATTTTAAATGTCTGGATGGCATGACTGGATTATCATGGAGGAAATGTTACAGCATCATAAAACAAGTTACCTATCTTTGAAAAATAAATCAGATGTCCCTTTAGATTGTGACTATTGTAATCACATCACCATGGGGGAGGGATGCTGGTGTCTGAGAGGGATGTTACGTGTGTGACCTTGTGCTCATGGTGAAGGCTGACATGGTACCTGGGCTGCCAAGCTACAATCAAGGGAAAAACCACTCAAAAATCTCCAGTGTAGATAAATAAAAAATTAAATCAGATCCAATGTGTTAGGAGCTGCTGTGGGATGTTCTGTATGGCAAATGTGTTGCTCTGATTGGTCAATAAATAAAACACTGATTGGCGGGAAGTATAGGAGGGACAAGGAGGAGAATAAAGCTGGGAAGTGGAAGGCTGAGTCAGAGAGACACTGCCAGCCGCCACGATGACAAACAGCATGTGAAGATGCCGGTAAGCCACGAGCCATGTGGCAAGGTATAGATTAATGGAAATGGATTAATTTAAGCTGTAAGAACAGTTAGCAAGAAGCCTGCCACGGCCATACAGTTTGTAACCAATATAAGTCTCTGTGTGTTTACTTGGTCGGGTCTGAGTGGCTGTGGGACTGGCAGGTGAGAAAGATTTGTTCTGACTGTGGGCCAGGCAGGAAAACTCTAGCTACAAGGAGCTTATATTGTGGGGTAATTAAATTACCCAAAACTTTATAAAAAAAACTCACAGTTTAGTTAAATCTTATCATAAGTTAAAGCTTATCATAAAAATGTCAGGCTCAGAGTATGTTTGGGTTATTACAACAAATCTTTGTATTGATATTTTGCTAATGAAGAAGCAGGGAAGTCATGGCTGTGACCTTCAAGTTGCTTTTCTACAAAACAGTAGGGACCAATGATATGTTTTATATCTTTTAGAGCTATGGGAAGGATGGAGAACGTCTGCATGAGAGGGCCTGCTCATACACCACTGGTGAGGTATCATCACTCTAGCCCCCTTTTCTGAAATGTTGGGTGGAGAAATTAAGAATCATCATCATCGTGATCTCTGCCTCACTATCGGGAGACAGCGTGGTTGAGCAAGGAGAACATGGGCTGCTGCTGAAGTATGTGAGGCTCTGAAATCTTACTCAGTACAGTTATGCAGGCCTTTTTTTTGTCACTCTGAATTTGCCTATGTGTTTAGACAGAACTGTAATCCCCCCAAACCCCAAAGAATTAAGAATCATTTTCTGGGAAGAGATATTTTCTCTCTTCTTTGATAGAAAAGTTAATTATTTTCTCTCTCTGAATGATAGAAAAGTCAAAGAAAAAGACTCATTTGTGGAAATTTCAAGAGTTCTTAACATTTATAGAACACTTATTCAGAATCAAAGAATACATAGTGCTGACTGGAATACAAACCATTGCCAGAGTCTCTCCCATCATGGCTGCATGCCTTCAACCAACAGGTTTTGGCTTGAAACTTAAAATCATGTCCTAATTCCATGACAAAGCATGAAATGCTATGATAGTGGTATTTGTGTGCTATTCTGGGTATATTACAAGCATTTGGGTGAAAGAAAACTCATTTCGTTTTTTTGCATATTTATAAGAAAAATAAAAAATAACTAAAAGGAAGCCCATACTTTGAGAATACACATGCATCTTTGGAGTATTCCTCCTGCAGATAGAGTGGACAACACTCCATGGATTACCAGCTGCCAATGGGCACAGAAATTTACCCTCTTTTTGCTAACTCAGGCTCATCATTAGTTGTTCCTGCTGTTCTTACTCAGTTCTGGTCCCCACCACCGATGGATGTTTGCTCATTTCCCATCTCCTTGGGCTTACATGATGTACACTTCATGGGCAGTATCATGACTTCAAATGGCTGTTGGCTGTGAAGGAGACATTCAGGTGGGAGAGACACTCTTTGGCTAAGTTTGGAACATGGAGGAGGGCCAGGAAGCACAGAATGAAGCCTGCCTGCTGTTTTGGGGGACAAGTCATAAACACATATATTTCCAGCCAGAGATGGCTCAGTTGTTCCTAATGATTGTGCCTTGGGGGTGAGTGGGGCTCTGGACACTCAGGGCCCTGTCCTATGCATTGATGACCACTAATAGGAATGCTCTGGACCAGGACCTCTCAAACTTTGGTGGACACCACGATCATACACAAGGCTTGTTGAAACACACATTGTCCCTAGAACAGTTCCTTACTCAGTGGTCTGGGGTGAATGATAGTATGGATGTATGAGGAAGACTCAGGTAGTTCTGACTCTACTGGTGGTGAACTAAATTTCTGTAGCTCACAGAACATGGTCTTTCAAGTATAAATCAATGAACTACTTCTCTCCTTTATTTAGATATTTGATCTTTTAAAACCTGTGTGCCTCTTTCTTTAAGAAAACCTTGTAGTATACAGAAGATTCATACCCTTTATGAATGTATGATGTGCAATTTTGAAAATTGGATAGTGATTCACATAAAATAACATAACTGTTATGATCAATACACGTGAGTCTATTTAATGGGTTATAGGGATTTATTAATATATAAATTGAGGAAATATACTCATGAATACAGAACCAAGTGAACAGCTGAAGTCGTCCTCTGTTCTGTCTAGGAGCAAATGCACCTGGTCTTCTGATCACGCCAAGAAGAAGGTGACCCCTCTCCTTTTCCTTTTAAGAGGTCATGTACAAAGGCAGGAAGCACAGCCTCTTTTGGCCTGTACAGCCTGAGGTCATGGGCCGAGCAAATACCACTACATACAACTAACTTCTCTGAAGCACAATGGTGGATTTCGTATAATGTAGCCATGGTGCATGCATGAACTTATCCTTAGTAGGTACCAAGTAAATCTATCAGAAGATGGCACCAACAACTCAAACCGTCTTCATTTACTATTTGTAACTACTGTTACAATTTATATGTTTTATGGAGTTATTATATATTTTGTACTAGAGTCATGAACTCCGATGCCTAATTGGTCCATGAGGCAATGGCAAGTAAGTAGAATAGTGTGGTAGTAAATGTGGTGAGCTGGTGACCTGTGCTTATTTAAGAGCAGAGTCTTGCAGAGTTCTAGAAGATGGGTGTCAGGGAGGAATGTGGGGCTGCCTTGCCATGGTTTCCTTTCAAGAGAATCCAGAAATCCAGACTTTTATATGAACTTCCCAATCTCCCTTAATGTCAACTTTCAGAAGGACCAAAAGCACACTTGTAAGCCAAATCTAAATTTGTTTTTACCCTCAAATGACATCCCACAGCTTGAACATTAGAGATTTTGGAAACAGTGCTTTTGTGAATGTCAAGTGCTTGGTGTTCAGTATTTTGAGAGTTCAGAGTAGTTTAAATATGTGACTGCCCTTTAACAGCGGTCTTATTTTAACAAGGGATAAGAAGTGTACTATGGAATATCATTCTTGGGGCATGAGATGGAGTAGGAAGCTCTTCACAAAATAACTAACGTGCACTTTGCCAGGCATGCATCCAATGCCATGAGTACAAAGGCCCAGGCCAAGTCGGGGTGGTGCTTTCTATGCTGGGTCTTATCTTTGCTCACCTTTACTTACTAGCCTGAAAACCATTCTGGAAAACAAACTGCCAGCTGTTGAAAGCAGACACAAGTTTAATAAAACGAAACTATTTTCTAACAAAATGTTTGTATTCAAGTTGCTCTGTGATTGCCTAGGTGTTTATGGTCCAACTCCCAATGATCAGGGGGCAGGCTGAGTTTCCATATTAGTTTTCCTGTCTTTTGCATCCTCTCTGTCCCATGGTTTATACTACTGCCATGGTCAGCCTGGCAGATAGAACGATGCTCTGAGGTGTTACTAGCAATTATTTCAGAGGCAGGTTGAAGGCTTCTGGAGGCCAAGGCTTAATCCAAAGTTAGGGTTTTGGCACTTATTTATTTATTATTCATTTTTTTTCCCTGCCGGTGCTGCTTCCATTTAAGTAGTTAAGGCTGGCTGAGATCTGTGTTTCTTTTTCCAAATTTTGATATTTTGGCTTTGGGGAAGAAAATGCCCAATTTTGAAAAACAACAACAACAACAACAACAACAACAACAACAACAACAGGAGAAGCAAGGGGGATAATGCTGATGACTGAGCAGCAGTAAAAACTGAGCCTAGGGCCAGTACATGCTAGAGTCAAGGATGGGTGGCCTTGAAGCTGGGTGTGTGTGGTGTGTACACCAGCAATCCCAGCACTGGAGACTTAGCGATAACAGGTCAAGATCAGAGTCGTCGTCTTCCTCTACCTTGTGAGTTTGAGGCCAGCGTGGGCCACAAGAGGCCTCGTCTGAAAACAACAATAAAAAAAACCAACCAGGACGGTGACCTTTATAAATTACCTTACAACTCTGTGCCTCGTAACTTCACATAGAAAATAAGTAACACAGGTAAAAATCAGTCATAGTTTCCCCCAATCTGCTTTCTGTGGAGGTCCAGCACGGCTACCCAGTTACCTCAGAGGACTTGAGTGGGAGTATGATATCTCCACTTTATAAAGAATCTCTACCTTCACACACGCAAAACTTAACCAAATAGTGTGAAGACTCCTACTTTTTTAAACATTTTTCCTTTTATTATTGCTTAATTTTGTTTGATAATTTTATACGTGTATACAATGTATTTTGATTACTCTTTCCTGAACACTGTCTCTTATCTCCTTCCCATCCCCGTGAAACCCTGACCTGCTAATCCTTTCCAGTCCCCTTCCCAGCATCATGTTTTTTAATTTCGTTTTGTGATCCATCCAGTTTAACCAGGGCCATTGGTGTGACCACTGGATTTGAACCATCCACTGGAGACTGGAAGAGTCACGAGTGGGTATAGATATTAAGATAACTATTCCTATTCCTGAATCTATCAATAACACATGGTTTAGCAGTGAGCTCTTCCTCCACCTAGGCCTGAATGTTAATGGGCACATTCTAATGGGGACCCGGTGCAGGAATCCACAGCCACTGTGAGTTCATGGTTATTACACTATGACTTGTCAGTATTTATTATTCTTTTCTACCATTTTCCCTATTTTCTGGCTCTTACGTTCTTTCTGCTCTCTCTTCAACACTGCTCCTGAGAGGGGATTATGTTTGGTTCTGAGCACTCATTCATAACTTACTCTCAGCATTTGATGCAGCCATGAATCTCTGGATTAATCACTGTTCACTGGAAAGAGAGGCTTCCTTGGTTAAGGTTTGCCTGTGAATATGAACATAAATATTGAGAAGCCATCTTGATGCTATGTCAATTTAGCTAAACAAAAGTATTTAGTTTTCACCTGAGGGTCTATAATACTCTATAATATTCCCCACCTCAATTCTTTCTTTTTTTTTATTAAAATTTTTTTTCATTCATTTTACACACCAATCAAAGACCTCCCTCTTCCCTCCTCCCGCTCCCCGAGATTCACCCCACCCCCAATCCACCGCCAATCTCCCTCACAAGACAGCAAGGCCACCCATGGGGAGGCACATCCAGTAGAAGCAAGTCCAAGCCCCTCCCCCTGCCTCAAGGCTACACGAGGTGTCCCATCATAGGTAGTGGGCTCCAAAAAGCCCCCTCATGTACCAGGGTCGAATTCTGATTCTTCTACCAGGGAGCCCCCCAAGCAGATCAAGCTACACAATTGTCTCACCACACAGAGGGCCTAGTCCAGTCCCATGCAGGCTCCACAGCCATTGATCCAACACTCATGAGTTCCCACTAGTTTGGTTTGGTCGTCTCTGCAGGTTTCCCCATCATGATCCTGTGCACGAAAGCCTCAATTCTTAATAATCTTTTAAGAAGAACACCCTAGGTTTCTGGGGGAATAATTTTATTTCTCCAAAATTCCTGTTAGAACCTAAACCTCAGTGTGATGGTATTAAGAGATAGGGCCTTCATAGACAGCCAAATTAAAAGCCCACTGCCAGGTGTGGGATACTCCTTTTGAGTTGTTGCTCAGGGGTTTGTTGTTGTTTTGAGTTGTTGCCCCAGAAATTCCCCAAACAATGTAGACTCTTGCCACGGCTCTTGGTTTCCCACCAGAACTTGATGGTAAGACCCTATTGCTGAAGGTACCGTACACTTTCCATAGGACACAGAGAAATCAAGTTGGCATTGATTGGGAAGCTCCCCCTCTGCTCGCTAGCTTTTATAGTACTGAATGGTACTACGCCAGCTGTTGGGGGAAACAAGCCGTCATCCACTATGAACTCTGCAAGCTATCACAATAACCTCTGTGGTAAGATAAGCCTCTGTGTGCAAGGGTGACAGAAATGTTATCAGGGCAACCAACCACTTTCTGATTGGCTTTACAGTCTGCTAACTAGAAAGAAATGCATGCTCAGTATTGAAAGTCCAGCCAAGAACCTGTGGCTATGGAACATACAACCCCCTTTTCTGCCCCCAGGAGGGCAGGCCCACTACTGTTGTTCTGCTGAATGGAAATAGTATCACATTGTCCTCTAAACTTGTATCCCCGCTAGTCATGCATTTTAACTAGGTAGGCAGCTTAGTCAGATCTTCAGTTCCTGTCTCTAACCTTGTAGATTAGTGCAGCTCTCAGACCTCACCAGAGAGGCTTCTCTGTGCAGTGTAATGTAGATCGCTAACGTAGAAGCTCCCAGCTGTTCAAAGGGCAGAGAATGAGCATTTGTGCAATGCTCATGTAGAAGCTCCCAACTGTTCAAAGCACAGAGAATGAGCACTTATGCAATGCTCAGCCATTAACAGGACATCTCTATGACTTTCCCTTCCTCCAGTGCCCAGGAACCATCATGGAAGAGGTAGAAGAAAGATGTTAAGAGGCAGAGATCTGGGAGGAATGGAATGAAGGAAACAGCATCTTCTGGATATAACAGGACCTCTGTATTCATGAACTCACAGCAGCTGTGGTTGCCTGCACAAGATCAAGCTGGATAAGATTCCAGCATGGAGTAGGAAGGGGCTCATTAGCCTCTACCTCTAGCTGAGGAGCTTTTGATAGCTGATAGCTGCAGGGGGGATGAAGAGTCAGTGTTATTTAAGGTTATAGGCCCTGATATATCTATGTCAACCATCCACCCATAGATCGCCCCATACCATGAGTATACGGGCAGCACAAATTGGACTAAGTAGGTTATTAAAGTAAAGAAGAAAAAAAACATGAAGTTAGGGGTAGATAGATCTGTGAGGAGCTAAGTGGGGGAGTAGATGGGTGAATATACTCTATGTATGAGATTTTCAAAGAATTAATAAAAATATCATATCTTTTTATTTTTAAAAACAAGGGCCTTTTGGAAATATGATTAAACATGAGCGTGGACCCCTTGTGATTGGGATTACTGAAAGACCCAGTGGGTAGCTTGTTCTTTCCACTGAATAAGGACTCATAGAGAAGGAACCATTTAGTAAGAATGGATTCTCACCAGGTAACTGAATCTGCAGGTACCTCTCAGTCTTCCCAGATGCCTGAGAAGTAAGAAATGGATTTATGCTGTCTAAAAAGTACCAAGTCTTGGGTAATTTATTATGGTTTCCAGACAAGGAAAGTTAAGGTTTGATTTGCTCACATGGAGCAAATCTTCACTGTTTTAATGATACATCATCTACCAGAATTTTTCCCTACCTCTACTATCTGCTGACTAGCCAGTCTATATCATCTGAAAAACTTTGATACATATGATGAGAATCTTAAATATGCCGTTAGTTCATTGAGAGCAGGAATTATGTTCACTCTGTCCTCAGCTATGTCCTAGCTTACAATAAAAAACATTCTTTGAAGCATTAGAATAGATTTTTATAGCTTAACCAATGGACATATTGGAATTAACACCATTCTTTACATCCAGGCAGGCAAGGATTATAAGTGTATTTTCCTGAATGCAAGTACATTTCCATTACTATTTTCCACCCTTTCTTATTAGGGTGAGGAAAATTTTACCTTAGTAGGTTCAGGCTCCCTTCCTTCCCCAGAGCTGCATCTGAGCCTTTGGGATTTACTTGGTGCCAAGGTGAGAAGGTGGCGTCATAGCCACTGTTACAGGTTTCAGGTTGTTGCCCCAGTTCCTACTTAAGTGACATCTATTTGCTCTCTATAATCTCAGAGAGATATTTCCTCTCTGTCAAGCTAGACCTCTTTTCTTTTCTTTTCTTTTCTTTTCTTTTCTTTTCTTTTCTTTTCTTTTCTTTTCTTCTTTCCTTTCCTTCCCTTCCCTTCCCTTTCCTTTTCTTTTCTTTTCTCTTCTTTTCTTAATCTCAAAATACAAGAGTACTCCATTTGACTGAAATTTCCACAACAAAGATTCTCTCCATATTGTGTTCCAAGTTCTCTTTATTCTCTCAGGACGTTACACCTTTTATAGAGAAGATGGGGGGGGCACTCTGCTTCTGTTTGTCGTCATGTACTCCTTGCTCCTTGTGGTGAGCACAGAGTGTGTGTGAAACTTCATTGAAAGCTAGATGGTGAGAGTAAGGAGAGAGGAAAAGAAAAACCTCCTCAGAGGAAGAAAGCTCATGGTTTGTAAAACCATGATGTTCTTGGAGGCTTATGTGCTATCATAAATGTGCAAATGAATTCTCTACTCCATAAAACATTTATTCATTCACAGTCCAGAACTATCTGAAATGTTTTTGGCTGGACCTATACGAATTGTAAAATAAAATGGGTACATGCAGGAAGATGCTTCGTGTTGCATTTCGTATCTATGGGCACTGTGCCGTCCCATGTTTCAAAAGTAGATGTCAGATAGCTGTGCAAAATTCTAGTTCTGTCTAGCTGACGTGTTTGTGGCTTACACGTGTTTGAGGAAGAGGGTGACACAAAGTGCCAAACCAATGAAAGGCACACAACTTTTGCAAAGACAAGAATTATTAAGCTATCAAACTACAGTTTGGAATGAGGTTAAAGGTAACCCCATCATTAGCTTCTGAGGATAAAGAGTGGCACTCTTCTATACAATCTTTTATTTTTCTCTCTTCTTGATGAAACAAACATTTTTGCTGTAAATGGTGTATCTTCTATTATAATGAACATTTCTTGACTTATTGCCATCATAATACCTAAAACTAAGCCTTTATTAGGACGTTATACCTTTCCTGAATTTTAGTACAAAGTTGAAATTTGATAACATTGAAAAAAGTAAACGTATTTCAGATGTTCTCAAAAATCATAGCGAAGGGGAAATATGACTGAAGAAAATTAGGAACTCTTAAAGTAACTAGTCACCCTGCCTGTATTTTTTTTAATATGATATTATTTTCCTCATAGAGCAATCAGATTGGACCTAAAAATAATCTGAAGTTTTTATTTTCCAGCAAGTTTTGCTAAGACAGAGAGGAATCCCCGTGGCTTCTTACACTTGTAGACAGATGTAAATCCAAAAAAGTGGGGCTTACACAATAAACAGAAAACAGCCAGCAATGATGTGTGCATGAAAAAACTGCAACTCAGTAAGTTCTGGGGAGAGAAAAGAGCAAAAAGCGTACAGTGAGAGCTATTACTACCCATATGCATAGATTGCTTAAGGGTCTTACCATTGTTTAACTAGAAGGTGCTTTCTGAAAAAAGGCAAACCAAGATGGCTTCTTAAGACTTTAAAGTTAAGATAGATCATGCCATCTCACACTGAGTGCGTATAGAGGGAATGTGGATGCCAGGCATTTCTGGAGGGCTGCAATGAGAGGTGAAAGCCCTGATGGGATGGGTTTGATGAAGACATTCTATTCAGGATGGAGTGTTCCAAGGCCTCTCACTTTCTGGACATTGTCCAGTTGTGGGTCACTGCATTTATTCCCATCTGTTGCAGGAGGAAGATTCCCTGATGATGACTGAGCAAGACACTGATCTGTGAGTATGGCAGAACATCCTTAAAAGTCACTTGATTGTTCTGCACCTCTAGCAGAACAGTAGTATTTGATTTTTCCCTAGGTCCAAGGTCTATCTAGTCTCGGGTTCTTGGCCACCCAAACAGTATCAGACACGGGTTCTATCCCATGGAGTGTGCCTTAAATCCAATCAGATAGTTCCTTCCATAACTTTAGTGCTACTATTACACCAGCATATCGTGCAGGTTGGTCATCATTGTAGATTAAAGGGTTTGTAGCTGGATTGGTATTTATTTACCTTTCTCCTTTGGTAGCATGAAGAATACCTTCCAGTACCATGAACACTAGTTGCAGCCATTTAGATTGTTTATCTAAGGGATATTGAGGCCAAACTTTATTGCAAAGGCGAACAAGTTTAGGGTCTTTCAAATAAGGTGCCAGGAGTACAGGCTTGTGGTTTTCTAGGAGGCATCCCGAGGAGGGATGGGAGGGTATGGAAGATGATATTCCCATGGACAGAAAAGGTGAGGGAAAAGGTCACTTCAGCCTGTATTTGTGGGCATCCCCTGGATTCAGGGAGGACCAAATGAAGACCAAGACTTCAATGGGTCGTCAGCACACTCAACGGGGGTCAGGGCCTATCCTGGATAAGCCAGTGGAGAGACTCTGGTGACTGCTACTAAGGCTTCCATAGAGGTGAGAAGGTGAGAGAAAACCATGATCTAAGGGGATGGTCTCATCCATAGAAAAGGGCTGGAGAAAGGAGTCACAAAAGTCACAAGGGCCTAGAAGAACTGTGGAATTATGGGCAGCTCCAAGGGAAGATAGGAGGAGAGGACAGGAAGGGGCACAATAACCCAGCTGGGCCTAAGGAAACTGCCAGATTGCAGCTCCAAGGCTCCAAGGGTGGAGGAGTATAGTCATGTGAAGAGGGCCAGCAGTAGCCTTAAAGATCACGGCTGGGAGTACCTCCACTTCCAAGAGTACTAGAGAGGTGCTGGACACTCAATAGTCACTTCCTCAGACCCAGGGAAATGTTTACACTGATCAAAGGGGGAACTCACTTAATTGCCACTGGTGGATGGAATGCTGAGTGATTGGTGAGCTGGAAGATGAGCCTGTTGCAGATGGACTGGAGATAAGGGATAGGGTCCCAGTGTGGCTCAGACCATGAGGGGAGAGCCCAGACATCAAGGGAGTCTATCCTGGGTTTCAGCACCAAAATGCAAGTGTTATAGCTCTGGAGGGAAAGTGTCCTATCTGGGGGAAGTCAGGCAATACCTACAGCTGCTCCACTCTGGTAAAAGAAGTTCTTCACCCAAAACTCTTTCAAGAGATCTATTTGGGAAGGAGGAATCCAGGAGAGTGGCTGCCTCTGCCAGGGTGGAGAAGGGCAGCTGCCAGCTGAACAGGCACAGGGCTTCTTAGGGATGGAGTTTTTCCAGGGAGAAGATTTTCAGGGTGGGAATTGGTCAGATTTCAATCCCCTGAGCTTGACAAACTCAGAGACTGGCTAGATTTTGTGCTCAGGGATTGGTTGGTTTTCCTGCTCAGGGATTGGTTGACTTCATGCTCACTTGATCGGCCACAGAGTGTGTTGTTTCTTTGGCTCTGGATTTAGGGCCTAAGTGTTGTTTCTTTCATTGGCCCTGTTTAACCTTTGGACTCTAGTTTCAGGGTTAGGGTGTGTTTTATTTTTCACTGGCTCTGGTTTCAGAGTCAAGGTGTGTTTCTTTCACTGGCTCTGGTTTTAGGGTCAGGATGGGTTTCTTTCACTCGCTCTGGTTTCAGGGTTTCTTTGGCTAGCCTTTTTACCCTACGTTCCCCCTTTCTAGTTTTTAGTAGATGATTCTGAGTTCTTAGGATGTATAAATGCTAAATAGTGTAGGACTGACTAATGAATGATCTTTTAGCAAAACTCAGAACTTCCAAGATAAATATATGTATTTATGCATATTTAAAAATTTAGGCAGCTAAGATCTTTAGAAAGTTTATAAAGGACATATATGGAGAAAGATATAAGTATGGTTTTTACGAAGGATATTTTTGGCCTTAGGATAACTGTGTGTGTGCTTAGAGTATAAAACACACACACACCACCACCACCACCACCACCACCACCACCACCACCACCAGGTTCAGGGTTTGAATATTTAGATGCCAGCTTGTGGAACTATAATGAAGGTTGTAGAATTTTTAGGAGATGGAGTCTTGCTGGTGAAAGTGGGCCACTAGGGGAGGAACTTTGGAAATTATACCCACCAATGTTTCTGCATTTTCTGCTTTTTTTTTTTTTTTAAATCTCCAGCTGGACAGCCATTGCAGTAAGTTCCCATTGCTTCAGATGAAATTGCTCACACTGCCATTCCTTCCCCTCCTGCTGGACTGAAATCACCCTGAAACTGTGAGCCCAAAACGGCCTTTCTTCCCTTGAGTTGTTTCTGAAATGAATGCAGCATTTGTACTGGCTGGTTTTGTATGTCAACTTGACACAAGCTAAAACCGTCAGAGGAAAGAGCCTCAGTTAGGGAAATGCTTCAGTGAGATTCAGCTGTAAGGCATTTCCTTATTTAGTGATCAATGGGAGAGGGTCTAGCCCAGGTGAGTGGTGCCATTCCTGGGCTGGGTTTTATAGAAAAGCAGGCTGAGCAAGCCATGGGAAGCAAGCTTCCCTCCACAGCCTCTGCATCAGCTTCTGCCTCTGGGATCCTGCCCTGTTTGAGTTCCTGTCCTGACTTCCTTCAGTGCTGAACAGCAATGCTGAAGTGTAAGCCAAATAAACCCTTTCCTCCCCAACTGGCTTTTTGGCCACATTGTTTCATCATAGCAAAAGAAACCCTAACTAAGACAGCATTAACTCAGTTATTTGTTTCTTCTTTCTAATCTGATCGAGCATTATAATTTCATAAGTTTTCTTAGGCCAGAAATGTCCATTTTGTAAACTCTCAAATTGTATCAGAAGATTGCTGTGGTACTGTGGTAGGGACAGCCTTTGATTTCTTGCTAGGAATTTAAGTGAAGTGAAGGTCCTTTCCTTTAATGAGCGGATAGAAACCATGTGAGGTAGCCACGTGAGAAACACTGTAGATTTCATTTTGGATAATGATGAAACCCAATACAGACCTTTTCAGTAAGACTTGGACTTCTAAGATTGGCAAGGTTCAAACTTCTAAGATAAATATATGTATCTGTCTGTGTACTTAAAATACACAATGGGCTAAGGTTTTGAAACATTTACGACAGATATCTGAAAGGACCTCACACTTTATAGGAAGAGTATTTCGGGTGTATGCTAGTCATATAGTGACTCAGAAGAAAATAATGTGCCAGCATGGGCAAGTAATTGAAACAACCCTGTATGCAACTGAAGCAGAAAGAAAACAACTTCCCCCAAATCACCTCTCACGCGTTCGTTTTCCCTGAATAACCCAGATAATTACCATAATACTTCATTTCATTTTGGCTACAGGAGCCTGATTTTTACACTGGAAGTGTGTAGAGCATAATCCACTTTCCCTATGGAATTTCCCGAAAAATTAGAAAGGAAACAATTCACCCAAATGTTGAAAGGTAAACCAAAGAACTTCATTCCCGTCAGACATCCTGTGCAAGAGAAATTTAAATATGTTGGGGTGGTGTTTTTTGTGTCCCCCCCCATTTAGTGCCACATGGTTTTCATTCAGTTCAAGTAAAACTAATCTGACAAAGACATTATTTTTAATTACTAATTAATTATTTTAATTAGTAAAAAGCAAAGCATCCTGCCTAAGATTAGAAGTTAGTGTTTACATTTTTCTATCTGTGGAAGTTCCATTAGCAGGTCATTTTTGGTATTTATTTATCAAATATGAAGAAAAGTTTTCTGAACCTCCCATCAATATGATTTCAGAATGTTTAGTGTTCAGGACTAGTGGAGAGTTAGAAACAATTTCAACAGAGCATGCCTGTTGGTAGCCTGCGGCCTTTGTGGTGGGGTTGGTCTACTTTATCTAACAGAGTGAATAGTAATGTTGAGTCATTCAGGAAAAACACGAGTATGCCTTGGCTGTTGTCAGAGTGAAATACTTTAATTACCCCATCTGGGCTCTGATTGTTTACAGTCCCCTCTTGAGGCTGCAGTATTCTGAATAGTCCTTAAAACACATAAATTACCCTTCAAGGGTAGCTGGGAGCTTGAAGTATGGTGGGGGATTTCTAAATGGAATGGATAAGTGAGGTCTACTGAGTCCTCTCAAATAGGGGCATTGCAGTTTGTTTAAAACATAGCACAGCCTAGACTGAGGAATGAAACCTCTATGATAATTTAGCTAAAGGAAAAAGTACAGGCACTGTTGAAAATAAACACGTTTGTAATTACCAAAGACCCTTAATGCCTTAAATGCCAAACTAGGGCTATTTTGAGGAGGTAGATTGGGGGAATAGTGATTTGTAATCTCATCCCAGTCCCCAGAAACAAACAAATAAACTGAGAAACCAAAACAAACCAAAAGTAGCACTTGAGTTCCCAATCACGTTGGCTAGTTGGAGTTTCTTAGGTGGCTCCAACTTGGAGAAAAGTAAAATTTGTGAAGTCAATGGAAGAAAAATATACCCTTTGAGTGTCTGAATTCCTTTCCCCTACAGTATAACTTAAATCACAAAACTGTATTTGGCATTCTTTATCACAGATTATAATTCTATTATAAAACTTGCAATAAACAGAACTCAGTTTCACACAACTTTTGTTTAGAAGGAACTATTGCAGGAGCAAAGGAATGCTGCTTTGGCTGATTCTAAAGTGTCTTGGTTTGCCTGGCCACACAACAGTGTTCTGTCTTCTCCAGAAAATGTCTCTGCAGCTACTGTTTGCTATTTATGTTGCTTCGTCGACACTGCTGGCTTTATTTCACTTGGAAACTTACTTATTTTGGTTTTCCATGCCAAGAGTTCATTTCCCATTTTTAGACTTTATCATTTTTATTATAATGATTTGTGGGAAGTATTGTCTGACATACTAAGATACCATGATCACCATGCTGCTATAGTCATTTGGATTAAGGCCCAAACTTACTATAAGTTTCTGAAAGTGGAGCAAAATGCTTTACAGCTCTTTTCATGCACATGATACAGATATTTCCTCACATATGTTATACTGGAGCAATAGTTTAATTCACACCTACACATGCATGTCAGAAACTCTAAATACTTTCTCAAATTTCCATCAGTCATTATTTTGAAAGGGGTCAGTGACTCTGTTATACCCAAGGCAGAGTTGTAGTGCTAACGAATCCTGGCTTACATTTAGCTGTGACTTACAAAATAGCATTTCATATTTGGCATATTTGTGTTCTGTAGAGATAAGTGGAAGGATATTTAAAGTGAAACATGAATATAATTGGGAAGGAGATAGAGATGGTGGAAAAATAACCAAATGGAACATTGAGAACAAGAAGAAAAAAAAAAACTGAAATAAACACTACAAAAAATAGGCCGGCTGGAAGATTGGGGAAAGAGAAGAAAAGATCAGTGGATGAGAAGACACAGCGACATAAATGTTCAAAAGAAAACAAAAAAAGAAGCCAACCAGTGAAAAGCATTGCAGCTTCTATGACCCAGGTTAAGTCAGGTGTTTAAAATACAATTAAACCGAGGAATCGTGCTTAAAACTCATCCAATGGTGGTGAGCATTGCGTACTCGTAACCTCAGGGATAAACACAGAGTGAATCAGGCTAAGGTACATGATGATCATTTGATAAAAAACGTGGAACTGAGGAATCATAAAAGCAGGCAGGGGATGGGAGAGACACAGGACATAGGAAGAAATAAAGATAAACGATCATTGCTGATTGCTTATCATAAATGGCGCAAGCTATGTTAGCAAAGGAAAACAACAATTCAACTCAGCAGCCACTCCTCTTGCAAAGCTTTTAAACTCGAATCTACTTGGTGAAAACGGTCATTAAAACCAAACAGAATAAGGATTTTAAAAGTCAAGAAAATTTGTCGCAATGATTGTTATGACCAGAAATGTTAAAACAATTTCTTCATTTCGAGACAAATGATAACGAGATGAAAATTTAGACCTATTCAAGCATTGAAGAGCACTGGGAAGTGGTAAACAGGAAGGCAAACACAAGCACCTTTTTTCTTATTAAAATTATATTTTGGGCATGGTGGCACTCACCTTTAATTCTAGCACTCAGGAGGCAGAGGCAGGAAGTTCCTTGAGTTTGAGGCCAGCCTGGTCTACAGAGTGAGTTCCAGGACAGCCAGGGTGACACAGAGAAACCTGTCTTTAAAAACCAAAGAATTTTTTTTTAATTATGATAATTGAAACACTAAGAATAATGTATTGTAGAGCTTATAACAAATGGAGCATTAAAATGAAGAATATGATAACACAATAGGTAGAACAGAGAAATGGAATCACCCTGTTTAAACTCCTCACATCACACTTTAAGTGCTATAAGATTATTTGAAGGTAGATTGATGGATTGACATGTATCCTGAAAATAATAGACTAATTATAAAAAAGGAAATACCTAGGTTAACAGAGTAGTCTACAAGGGAATACTAAAAGGTACTAAATCAAAGGAAAAGAAAAAAAAACAGAAAAAAGATCAGGAAGTGGCAATAGAACTTGGTAGTAGAGCATGTGCTTAGCACGCATCGGGCTGGAGGTTTAGTCTCTACCACCCAAACAAACAAACAATGACTGGGAATGGGGGCACAGACTTGTAATCCAGGTGTATGAGCAGCTGAGGCCTTGTTCTAGGCTAACCTAGATTATAGTACCCCTAATAATAGAATTCTGAGATATATTTAAGAAACACTGGCTATTCATAATGACAAGGAAGTGAAGCAGAACCAGCCTAGCTGTTCAAGCTGGATAAGGAAAATGTGGTTCACAGACACCGTGGAGCTTCATGTAGCCATAAAGAAAATCATGAAATCGGATGGATCTGGAAATTGTTATACTGAGTGAGACAACCCAGGTTCAGAAAGACAAGTATTACATGTTTTCTCTCATATGTTGACCCAAGACTTAAAATTTTATGTATGTATGTATATATGGGTATGAGTTTGTGAATGGGTCATGAACCTGGAGAGGGGGCAGTAAGCAAGGAAAAAGAGGTCTTAAGTGGGAGAAAGGAACAAAAGGAGCAAAATAGGATATAAGTGACATGAAGGTAGAGTGGACTAATGAGGCAGAAAGAAGGCTATAGGCAGAAGGAGGTGAAAGGAAGGTGGACGAGGGGATGGACAAATGGAAACTGTATGTGACGATACCATAACGAAACACATTACCTTATATGTTAATGAAAAGATAAAAAGGAAGGAAGGAAGGCACAGAGAGACATAGGTGTGTGTGTGTGGGGAGCATGTTAGTTCATATTGCCATATGGAAACACGTATTAAGTTTTGAAGGCCAAGTCCAAGAAAAATGGACTATAAAAGATCTTATTAATTAAAAAAAGAAAACAACCAGTATTGAAACGATAATATATGGCATGCGCTGTGTTAAGTAAAATATATTATTAAAATTGATTTCATAGAAAAGATGTATTTAGCAGGAACTGGCAGAACTGAAAACAGAAAAAGACAGATGAGGCAATTACAGTCAAGCATGTCTGAACAAAGGATAAACAGAGTAGAAAACCAGTTAGGATTAAGGTCTAGATTACCCATTTGTACCAACTATACCTGACCATGACAGATTCCAAAGTCTTTTCAAGGGTATTGCTGGGTCCTAAACGCTCCATTAGCTTTGAAAAGACAAGTTATATGGACTATATGATCACAATAGAATGGATTAGAATCAGTTTTAGAAAGAGAGTCTGGAAAATATCTGAATACTTGGAATAAGACATTTCTAAATAACCCACAGGTCAAAGATGAAATGTCAATGAAAATCAGAGAATTCTTGTGGTTGGATGACAATGAAGCCCTATATGTTGAGTTCATAGGGTACTTAGTTAAGTGTTCAACATGAAAAATAATGAAACTTTAATATGTTTTGTCCTAAAAAAACTAAGTAAAGACAAACCCCTCATAATCTTCAGGTTTGGAATCCTTGCTCTTCAGTGATTAATGTGAAATTTATGTTTCAATTCTGAGCTCCAGACCTATGTGTTTGGGTGTGTTCAGGCCATCTACAGTTGAATCGTTCACAAGTGCCTGGAAGCCAGAACTTCCCAAAGGAAGCAAAGGCACTGGATCTTCTTCCTCCTCTTCTCATTTCTCTTCCTTTTCCCCTCCCCAACTCTGTTTTCCTTGTCTCAATTTAAATTAATGACATCAGGTCATGCCGCCATCTACTTAGCTGCTCCAGTGAAAACGTGCTCTGTTTCCCTCGTTGTACTTAGAACCAGTGGGGTAATCCTGCTTAGCTTGTTTTACCATCTAAAATCTCTCAGATCCATCAGTTTTCCTGTGTCCTCCTTGTCCCTGTCTTTAGAGCATGTCACCATGAGTCACTGCTCCAGCTTGCTAGCTCCTCCGTGTCCCTGTCCTCCACCCCTGCATTCTGTCCCTTCCTGTTTGAACCCATTTCATCTCAATCTCCTTTTGTGATCCATTAACTTTATGTTCCACCTATGATGGGCTTCTTCCTGTTTCTCAGCAGATGCTTTTCTCTCTCTCTTCTAGACCTTCATAGATACTGTTTATTTTCTGGAATATCTTTCCTAACTTCTTTCCCTTTGAACCCTGACGCTTCCTACCCCTCACATTTTATTGGATCATCCCATTTACTCTATTGAACTTGTTTAGTTGTTATTTATATGGGAGACTTCCAGGATCCTCCTTCTGCTGCCTTTGTGTCCCCTCCAATGACTTAGTGTCCCTTCTATGATTTCATTGCATTTTGTCATTCCTTATTTGCTGCTCTGTATTTTGAGACAGAGTGTCCCCAGGTTCAAGGCATCCTTCAATCTCAGTCTCCCAAGTATTGTGTGCTACAGTCACATACCACCATGCTTGGCTGAACTTTTATTATTATAAAATTGTAATTTCTTAACTGTGTATTTCTCTTACTAGAACATAAATATATGATGCCTTATTTTGTTAATTGACGGTACTATAGAAATTCTTACATTAAAAGTTCTAATGACATTCTTTTAAAATATGTATTTATGTTATTTTTAATTATGTATACGTGTGTGTGTGTGTGTGTGTGTGTGTGTGTGTGTGTGTGTACATGAGTGCTGGTGTGTGCAGAGGCTAGAGATGTCAGATCTCCTGGAGCTGGAGTTACAGACAGTTGTGAGCCTTCTAATGTGAATGCTGGGAATCAAACCTGGGTCTTTTGGAAGAATAGCCAGCGCTCTTAACTGCTGAGCCATCTCTTCAGTCTGATGAAACTCTTAATTATCTTTAAAATATGGAATGATAATGTAATTATTGGTATACATTTAATAAATACCTCTATACTTTACCTATGATCACATGTTATCATTATTACTATATAGTCTATGCTCTGATACATTTTTCCTATTTGATTATATAAGAGATAAAATTATTCATCTTGTCAATACATACTGGTGCTGTGCTGAAGAGCTGATGAAAAGAAAATGTTAGAGCTTCCTCTGTCTCCACTTCCTGTGTGCATTTTTCACATATCCTTTTCGTTGAGAGGTTCCGAATATAGTCATGGATCTTTGCTGGAGGACTCGTGTTATAAAGTCTTTAGAACCTTAACTAAATGCAGAACTGGTGAACTTACGGCTGTCTTAAGTCATTTTACCTGTCTTTTATCTGTGCAGTACTGAGTTGTAATTGCCCATTCTCTTTTGCCCATTTACTATGAACATTCACATGGTTAGTACTAAAATTATAGTACTCCATTACCAGATACCAGGCACCAGATCCTTATTAGGCTAATAACAGATTCATTAGAGATTAGAAGGGGTCAGTGTGCCCTTTCGGCAAGGCTCTCAAATGCCGTACTCTAGTCTGGTGGAAAAACAAAATCATTAAAACAACATTATGCACGAATAGCCATTAAACCATGCTATAAACATTTGGTTCATTTAGCTATGTCTGGGTTTGATGCATTTGTTCATCAAGTTATAATGATAAGATTGGCAAAGGATTTCGGGATGTGCTTTTTTAAACCTATAGACTCATGCTTAGAATTTTAGATTTCTTTACAGTATAATAGGAGGAAAATCAACAATAAAGTAAATGTGGTTAAGCATATAGCTAAGTAACATTGTTGCATTATTCTTAACCACAAATATAACACATTTATAAATAAATAAATTCTTATTACGGGGTCTTTAGAGATGGTCTAAGCATAGCCAAACTATATTGTTCTATGAACCCTAATTCATAAATTATAAAGATGAAAAAGTAACAGTCATATGAGAAAAGAATTGGATCCAGACATACTGATATTTTACAGGTGTTTAATTTCTCATAAATATAGTAATATAACAAGAGACCAGTAAAACCCAATGGAAGCTTTATTTTAATAGACATGAGAATTTAATCTGCTGTTGGTGCTTTCATTTTCATTTGAGCTAATTCTCAGTATATGGATGTCATTCATTCATTCATTTATTTATGAAACTATTTTTTCACTTAGTGTATGTCAAGGGCGGTGATGCTTGACTTCATAGATAAATAACATACTGCTTATGCAATCAAGAGGGTAGACTGATAGATGGAAGCAGTGGGTGGTGTGTGTGTCTGTATGCACCTTTCTCTTGCACACCTTAGGTCATGACACTCCCTGGCCTCAGTGGGAGAGGAACCTCTCGCCTAGAGCTTCTCTCTAGAGTCCCAGGGCCATGACAGAGGAATGCCAAAGACAGCTCTGGCTATCTTGGACATTTACCTTTACAATGGTCAGTGAACTCTAAGTCTGGCTTTGGGTTATCATTTTATTCTTCAGCCAAGAACTCTCATTGTTAAGGTTTCTGTCGACCTTTTGCTTAATTTACAAAAAGCATAACTGTCATATAGCTGTGTTGCTGTGCAGTGTCCAGCTGGTATCTGTAATGACTAGAATTATCTGTAACACATGCATACAGCACGGCTGGAGACTTTGAGCTGCCCACTTGCTTCATGTGGGCTTATCGTGGGACATGTCTGTAGACTGGTATAACTCCACACCAATAGCATAGAGTTCTCTGGGCTTTTTGATTTCTTTTATTCCTTAAAGTTTTTTTATTTCCCCCCCTAGGGGATAGAAATATGTTTTTTTCCCTCTTATTTTATAGGCAAACCACTTCAATAGAACATGGGGTGGCCATATGCTCATATATATATATATATATATATATATATATATATATATATATATGAACCTCACAATTAATTCAGCAAAGAGAACCGCCTGTAGCAAGCTTTAATATGCCATTCTAGGGGCTGTTTTGATGAGGAACAAGGAGATGATTGCAAAAGAAAATGATAGTAACATTTATAAAAAGATACGTTTCCTTTATTAATTTAATGATATTCTAAGTATTGGTTGTCATCTGTTTAATGTGACATCCAGGGCATTTGTAGGAGGTACTTAATGCATTTTATGTATAATTTTATAGCAAAAATATGGTGTTAATATTAAAGTATCTTACAGTCTAGCAAACTGTCGAATGAATGGTTGTCTTAGCCTTATCTGAAACTCCCAGGTCTAGACTTTTGGCTGGCATGGCTTCCAGAACTAGTTTTACAACAGTGTTTTAGAACCTGGGCTTTAGCCAAAATGATTCCAATAGTGAGGAATGGCTAAAAAAAAAAAAAAAAAAAAAAAAAAAAAAGAAAAATTCCAGTATCTTCTCCAACAATAAAACAAAGGCAAGTTAACTAAATTCACTAGAATCTCTTAAATTGCTAATTAAACAGTAATTAACCATTTCAGAGGAAAACCATCTATACCAGTTTACATTTTATTTGACTCGATTTTCTTTAACAGATTTCTCCCAAACCTGGATGGTTTCTTCCACTTGAACATTGGCAGACTGGAAGCTTCAGTCATGGCCATCAGCCTGCACTTGTAGGGAGAACACAAGGCATGTGGTTAGGACCCCCACCCTTTGTAATTCCTTGATACCAAGAGTGACTAAAGAGAAAGGAGAAACATAAAGCTGTTTTTTTTTTTTTTTTTTTTTTTTTTTTTTTTTTTTGTGTGTGTGTGTGTGTGTGTGTGTGTGTGTGTCTCAGTGCCATACTGCTTTTATTATTTTACCTCTGTAACTTGAAATCCAGCATGGTAATTCTACAGCTTTCACAGGCCCCAGAAGAAAGCACCCAGAGATAGATGAACAGTGCCTGGCAAGAATGAATCCTTTCCAAAGAGAAGGTAAATCAGATCATGTTTTTGTCTCTTCATTGGGTATTTTCATTACAGTTATCAGTTACATACTTAGATGTTTAGCGCATGAAAATAAAAACCAACCGAAGTTCAGAGCTGAAACTTGTGATTAGGCACCAAGATCAGAATTCAAATGTAGAAGATATGGCAGACAGGAGACAGTTGTAAAACTATGCACAGTATGTTGATAGCTCTCACATCTGGAGGGAGATATAAATACCCCCAAACATTTTGCAAGCAGAGACAAGAATCTCCATTGATTAATTCACCTAACAAAAGTGAAATTATTGAGTCAAATGTTAAAAATCACTGAAGTACATAACTATGTCACTACCTGAATTTGTCTACCTGTCCCTACTAGTAGAGTTGCACAACCATGAAGTCAGATGAAATGAGCTCTAGTTTTTTTTCTTTGAAAACCTCTTATATACACATTAGTATGGCAAAGAGAACTCACACAGAGAAAGGGGTAAACAGGGAAATGATCACTCCTCCAGAGCTGGTCCCCATGAATCTCTTGACTTTCAAACAGCAAGGCGTGGTATGACTCTTCCAGTCTGTGGAAGGCGTGACACTAACCAGGAAGTTTATCAAAAGGTCTGTCCTGTTTGTTATATTTAGCCAGGCATTCAGTGTTCCAGTATTTACAACCCTGAATGGCCTTAAAGAATAGCAAACTAATGTACTTACACCCAAGGGAAAGGAGTTGAAAAATGTTGTAGAAAAGAATTAAAATATGCACTGAATATTCTTTTAACCATCCTGTAAAAGTCTGTTTTATACTAGGTACTTTATTTTACTTTAAACCTGTATTCAGACTTAAAAGAAAATAGTAAATTATTTCAGCCATAATGACTTGGCTACTAGGATGAGCACTGTAATGAGAAGGATTTTCAATATGCGATTTCAATATGGATTTCAGGAACAGTCTAAGCTTAGACTCCGCTCTTGGGGCTTAGCATAAAACCCCTTAATCCTTTAAATGGTTATGTTCCTTCATGTATAAAATGATAATTACAACTTGCCTGGGGGGCTCTTGTAAAGATTAATAGAACAAAAAGTAGGAAAGTCAATCATGTTTAATATTTCATTTGAGGAGCCAGCAGGACAAAGTGTAGAGACAATTATATCCCAAATTCTTTAAGACATTGGTTCTCAACCTTCCTAATGCTGCAACTCTTTAATATAATTCCTCATGTTCTTCTGGTGACCCCCTAACCATAAAATCTATTTATGTTGCTACTTCACAACTATAATTTTTCTACTGCTGCGAATCATAATGTAAATAAGTATCTGATATGCAGGATGTCTGATATGTGGCCCCTGTGGAGGGTTCAGGACCCACAGGTTGAGATCACTGGTTTAAGAAGTCAGTAGCTAATTTTTTTCAGTTCTCTCTCTCTCTCTCTCTCTCTCTCTCTCTCTCTCTCTCTCTCTCTCTCTCTCTCTCTCTGTGTGTGTGTGTGTGTGTGTGTGTGTAGTTGTATATATAGGCAGAGGCTTATGTGTGTAGAGGCCAGAGGAAAACCCTGGGTTTTGTTCTGTAGAAACACTCACCTTGTTTTTAGAGACAACGTCTCTCACTGGCCCAGAGCTTGTCATTTTGGTTAGGCTAGGTAGCCAGTGACCCCCAGGAGTCGACCCTTTATGTGGGTTCTGGGGATTGGACTCAGGTCCTCATGTCTGCATGGCAAGTACTTTACTTAGTGAACTATCTCCTTAGTCCTCACAGTTGCTAAGCTGCCATGTGCTTCACGTATCGTATCCTCACTACCTCCCCACCAGCCTATTTTGTTATTTACCCTTCGTATCTTGGAAAATCATCAACTTTATTCTTTATTTTTAAAATATAGTTCCTTGTTTATTTTATGTGTATGGGTGTTTCGCCTGCATGTATGTCTGTGTACCATGTTCATATCTAGTGTCCATAGAGACCAGAAGGGGATGATGGATCTGTTGGAACTGGAGTTACAGATGGTTGTGAGCCCCTGTGTAGGGACTGTGACTCAAACCTGGGTCCTCTGGAAGAGCAATCAGTGCTCTTAACCACCGAGCCATCCCTCCAGCCCACAAATTTTATTCCTGAAACACTTAGATCAACTTTGCTTTCTACCAATTTCCTGAAAGAATGCTACATTTGTTTTACATCTATATACTCCAAATATGTTGTGGACTCTGCAAGTGTGCATTCACTATTTTATATCTTTGTGTCAACAGAATCCTGCTCCAGATTTGCAAAGTAACAAGTGAATAAAACTGGGACATGAATTATGCAACATCTTTCCAGAAGCTTCTACAATTTGATGTTAATAATACATTATACTACTCCAAACTTTCAGGGCACCAATAAATCAATAACTGAAAATCAACATGGCAACTTTGTTATTGTTACTAAATCCTGGATTAGGAGACAAGTGTGAGGTGTGTGACACTCGTATGCTTCACCGTTCTAGGCACTTCTGGAGCATACCTTGTTGTTTTGATTTTTGACTTATTGTTTTACTCATGAGATTAAATATGACTTAGTGTGGTTACTGATCTTTGGTAACCCCTCTTCCAGTTTGTAATTTTTATCCATGTTTGGTATTTAACTATCTTACGGACTAGTTACTTTAATTCTGTGCATACTAAACATGTGGCAAATAGCTTTCTTATAGAAGTGTTTTCCCCGTAATTTGTTATTTCATATTTTACATACAGATTTTAATTCCAGTGGTTTCATTGGCTAAATTACACATACACTTCACACTGTGTTGGAAGATTTCATTTTTTGAAGTTGACCTACTTGTGTATTCTGCACATCTTTTAAATTCTACCATAGCTATATTTAATAATAACAACCTCCAATATTTGTTATAAGTGTGGACCAGGCACTGTTCTATTAATCTGCATAACTCCGGTAGTAATTACATACCATATTAGGAAATCAATTCCCAAAGAGGCTAAATAATTGTCTTGTTACTGGCCTAGTATGCTTCTGAATTTTGCTACAGCCCTATGCTTTACATCCGAGGTATGTGTGCTCAAGCTGGACTGTAATCACTTTCAACAGAATTGTACACTCTAGAATCTGGTAGTAGGTTGTCCTTCAGCACTCTTCTATTTTATAATTTTCTTGTGGATTTACTCATTAAATTTACTGCTAAGTTTTACATTATGTTGTTAGTTTTCATGAAAAGTTCTGTTGAGATTTGTTTTAGCCTTGCATCACCATAACAAAAAAACACTGGAGAAAATTAACTAATAAGTAGAAAAGATTGTTTTCACTTATGGATCTGGAGGTTCTGGTTTAAGATTAATGGCCAAAATGTTTTGGGCCCCTGGGGATCATATCATATCATGGCAAGAATGTGTTGCAGAACAAACCATTCCCACTGTAGGACAGGAAGCAACAAGACGAGAAACAGACTAGGGTCCCACCTCTTCTTCTGGGACCTGCCTCCACTGATCTAATGATCTTCCATAAGTCCTCGCTATAGCAAATTCTAATGACACTGATTTTTAAAAATAATCTAAAATTTCAAGTGTCATTATAATTTGCTATAGTTTAGAGATGGACTGCTCTACCAAAGAACCATGTATTTAAAGGGTTGGGGTTGGGGTATGCTTTGGATCTTCAGGAAGTAAGGAATTAGCTATTTTTGAGGTAGAGATTTCAAGAGACAATCATGTTAAAAACAAAGTCATTTGGGTGAATTTAACGGGCATATATAAATATATTAATATTAAATAATAAATATATTAATATTATATAAATATTAAATATATATCACAATAGTTTAGAGATGGAATGCTCCACCAAAGAACCACGTATTAAAGGGTTTGGGTTGGGGTATGCTTTGGATCTTCAGGAAGTGAGGAGTTAGTTATTTTTGAGGTAGAGATTTCAAGAGACAATCATGTTAAAGACAAAGTCATCTGGGTGAATTTAGCTGATATATATGAATATATAAATATATTAATATTAAATAATACATATATTAATATTATATAAGTATATATATCTGGACATATCCCAAGAGAGAACCACATGAAGACACAGAGCGAAGATGGCCATCTCTAACACTGATGACACTTTGATAGGAAGCCTCTAGCCTCTGTCACTGAGCAGGTCAATGTCAGTAGTTGCAGCCACTGAGTCAGCGGTATATAACGGCAGCTGTAGCGAATGGATGCAATTATCACTACAGTTTGTATCTTTCTTTAAAATAAGGTTTATTTTTATTATTATTAAATTATAGATATGGTGTATGTGTGTGTGTGTGTTGTACACTTAATTATTTTTCTGTGCTCATTTTCCCCTGTGCTATGGATCTGTTTGTCAGTTACCATTTTAATATAAATTTATAAATTTGTGTTTGAGAGTATCCCCAGTGAACTGGTTTTTGAATTTGCCAGAAAAGGTTGTGAATCTGATGGTTATACTTCATGCAAAAGAAATTCAATTAATAAAAGGAAGGACGTTGGGCCTGGGATGGAGCTCAGTAATAGAATGCTATGGAGTACACTCAAGGCTCTGATTTTCACTCTTAGCATTACACACAGGCAAAAAGGATTGATGCTCACTGGCAATAACTGGTCATTTCAAAATATTCCTGATTCATCATCTTATTTCTCTTGTAGCATTAAAAAACCTTGCATATCCACTTAAGAGCATTGAGTATTAAAAACAGTTCCATGTACACAAAGCAGAACGTTCATCACTCGTTTCTTAAAGGGCTGAAGTAGCCATACAAAGGATATAAATACATAATTATGGGGATAAAGCTTCTGTTTTGAAACTTGAGTGAAGTGGATAATACAAAGTATTGTACCTGATAAAAATTAAAGACAAGAAACTCAGTTGGTCACAAAACAAACACAGAGACATGAGTGTGGGGAAGGGATTTTTTTGTAGGGAGCCGTGAAGGTTCACAGGTGAGAAGAATTAAAATGAGCAACACTAAAAGGCAAATGTGGAGGGCAATGTTGAAAGGAAAGGGCAGTGTAACAAAGTGAAATTGACATGTGATAGGGAGGAACCACGTGTAGCCAGGGTGCTTTTTGTTTGTTTGTGTGGTTTTGGTTTTTTGAGACAGGGTTTTTCTGTGTAGTTTTGGTGCCTGTCCTGGATCTCGTTGTGTAGACCAGGCTGGCCTCCAACTCACAGAGATCCGCCTGGCTCTGCCTCCCAAGTACTGGGATTAAAGTCATGTGCCACCACCACCGGCTTGTCGCTAGGGTTCTTAAATGGGGACTAATCAGAAGGACCGTTGGGTTTTTTGGAAGACACTAGCAAAGGGAGAAGGTTACCCACCTGCTATTCAGCCTCTTTGAGTGAGCAGAATTCCACCTCAACCTTTGTATCAGGTGTTTTTTAGCGGGATAGAGATCTAGATATAGTTTCCCTTAGTAGCTTTGAAAGAGTCGATGCCTCAGGGAATAGAATCCCCTCAGGCTGCAGCCCCTGTGCCAAACCGCTGGTGCTAACAGCGGAGTTGCAGTCTCTGATTAGGACAGCTGTTGCTTAAGGGGCAGCCACTGTAAATAATAAAAAAAAAACAGTTAACAACAGGTTACAAATGACACCGATAAAGAGTTTGAGCACCCAAATTTCATGGATTGTGTCACAATTTATGTTCGCTTTTGTGTGCTATATGATCACTAGTAAGCATGTTTATATATACCAGCCCCCACTCTCTGCCTTAGGCTGAACAGGATACTCATTAGGAATTTGATTTGGCATCAAGAGGAAAGCATCCACAACATTCCAAAGAAGGCAGAACACACTGCAAATAGTATAGCACGAATCTTAAAAGTTCTTATTAATAAAATCAAACTTGGAGCTGGGTATTGGGGTGAATGCTGGAAGATCAGAGAAGCAGAACAAACCACAGCTACCTCACCTTGCCAATTCCTCAACTGATCCTTTTTCCTCAGACTGGAAACCTCTGTGTCCTCATCTGAATGGATCTCAGCTGAACTACTGCTAAAAGCCTAAAAGCTTAACCAGCCTCTAGTTCCTGGATTTCATGCCTTATATACCTGTCTGCTTTCTGCCATCACTTCCTGGGATTAAAGGCGTGAGTCACCATGCCTAGCTGTTTTTAGTGTGGCTTTGAACTCACAAAGAGCCAGATGGATCTCTGCCTTCAGAATGCTAGGATTAAAGGTGTGTGTGACACCCTTTTCTGGCCTCTATATCTAGTGGCTGTTCTGTTCTCTGACCCCAGATAAGTTTATTAGGGTGCACGATATTTTGGGGAACACAACACCACAATAAAATAGGTGTTGTCAGTATGTCCTGTGCCATTGCATGGAAACAGTCATGGAAAGAGCCCTGGCTGGACTTGGGCCTAGAGAATCATTATTCATGTGAGATTTATATTGTATTTTAGACACTAAAGAGTTGGGTATAAAAGAAAGATAGGAGAGTGGCAATAATAATTCAAATTATTTGTAATGCTCTTATTTTTTTTAAAACAAGGTCAACTTGAGATTTATTACTTTTTATTATCACATGTTAACTATGCAGAAAATGCATTTTATTATGACAGTTTCACACATGTAAATAGTGTATTTGATCATATTCCCCCCTCTTCACCTTACCACTCCTACTGACCCCCTAACTCTTCACAAGAGTTCTCCCTTCTAATTTCATGTTCTCTCTCTCTCTCTCTCTCTCTCTCTCTCTCTCTCTCTCTCTCTCTCTCTCTCTCTCTTTTTGTATTTTGGTGGTCTAGTAAGTGTCATTAAGGTTGTGTGGGTGAGAGGTTAATTTTTAGCAACCTGGATATCTTACTCATAATTACACCACCAAAGAAAATGCTTCTTTCTCCCCCATCAACCATTAACTACCCATAGATCCCCAGGCAAGGGCAAGGCCTTGTGAATCCCCATCCCTCCATGACTGAATTTTTTTTTTGATGTTTTATTCGTTATCACTGTGTGTGCATGTGCATCTGTTGGTATAGTATGTTGTGCACCTGTGCATGGCACAGTGCCCCCCTGTGGAAGCCGAAAGGACAGTTGTTGGAAGTCCATTATGTCCCTCTACTTTGGGTTCCAAGGATTGAAGAGGGGCGGTCAGACACGCAGAGCCAGTCCCCAAGGGAAAGCTGAAAGCCCTAATCTTGTCTGGGTCTTATGCGAGCAATCAAGCTGTCTGTTTGTGATAATCTCATTGGATGAAAACAGATTATTAAAACGTATGACTTCATTTGACCCGCAGTCATCCCAAGTGAGGCAGGGAAAGAGAGAAGTACATCCAAGACATGAATTATTATTGCCACTCTCTCAATTTTCTTTTATGCTCAAGACTTTAGTGTGGTTGTTAGAGCTCATACTCCATGATTAGATACTCATAATTCTGTGAATTTTTTAAATGAAAAGAACCTGTTAGAAATGTTCTAGTGTTGTTCTACCAACTGTAAAGTAACTGTAAAGTTAGATGACATCATGTGCCTCAGCTTAGTTTTCTTTTATGTGTTGAGTAGGAGCATATTTTTTTCCTCAATTTACTGAACACTTTTGTTATACTTGACAATAATTTTCTATGTTTTTTTTTTTACATTATTTACTGTTTATTTGTCTGTGTATGTGCCACCACAGATGTGTGGAGGTGGGAGGGTGACTTGCCAAAGTCAGTTCTCAGTGGGAACATTCTTAACCTGAAAGAGCCATTTCAAATTCTGACATGTAAAATCAAGGGGAGCCATCGGTGTGCTGGCATTATCTTGGTCCTTTCAAACCCCAACCAGGATTATTATGTGAGATTTATTAAATAAAACCTCAGAAAAAATATTAAGGAACAAATGGCATATACATTTTATTATACATTAATTATATTTACTGAATAATCTAGTCGTATTCTTCAGTTCACTTACAGTGAGTAAGATCATTTAGGAATAAGATGAACCATTTTTTTTTAGCATTATAGATTCAGTTGTTACTGGAAAGTATTTTTAGAATTCTTTTGAGTATAATATGGTTCTGCTGTTATTGGATCAGACGCAGTTGGCACAGCGTGACATTTCAACAGTGGCTCAAAGTCAACCGTCACTGTAGAACCCTTTGTGACCAGCTAAGGTTATTTTTAAACCTAATTCTAGATAACCCAGAGAAGTACTTCTCTGTATTCCATGTAGTCATCTCAGTGGCAGAGCCATGGAGGGCTCAGCTCATGGCACTGCCATCAGCTGGCTTTACTCTGAACCACGTTTATCACCAAGCCACCGAAAACAGAGGCTGCAAGCAAGGGGAGAGACACGTTACTTTCATTAGGAAGTTCACACCTCATTTATTTAGGAATTCCCAGATACACGGAATAATTTGCTTACTCGTTTATTGAGAAAAACAGCTACAGAATTTTGATATAATTCGTCACCTCTGACTCATATGTTATATTCCTTTATCAAGGAAATCACCTGACGGATCAGTTTCTTGGAAATGTCTGGGGGGAACTATGTATTCATTTAAGTTGATGACAAAACAGAAACATGCTAAATAATGTGATTAAAGTTGTTAAAAGCCAAAATAAACACTTATAATTATCTCAAGGAAAAAACGGTGTTCGGCAAGTGCCGGCTCAATAAAGTGGGACTCTGTGTGCGTCTTTTAGACCCTGCTGCACAATAGATCATAGTTAAAGGTCTGTTAACAGACCCCTGACGGCTGGGCTAGGTAGCTTGTGGTTTTCTTCGAAACCTATTGGCACAATGTAAATTTATGTGTGAGGTGCAAATTGGAAGTTCCTTCTATTGGTGCCCTTGGCAGAGCAGAAATCATACTGTAGGGCTAGCAGCAGGAAGTACATTGCTTTGAAATTACCCAGCAGGGTGTCTACTTGCTGCTCTTGCTGCCTCTGAGACAAGGGCCTTATATTGTCTGGCCATGATTAAAATCAAAGTGTAGGCTGCTTTGTTGGGTGCCAGTAAACTTAGGTGAAAACCAGAAACAATCTGGAGTTTTAATTATTTTAAACTGCAATGTTAGTAAGAAATGAAGATGAAAGCATTTTTTGACTAATCTGTCCTGATTATTCCATATTAATGAATGTGCTAAAAATGCAGAGAGCAAGAGAGAGAGAGAGAGAGAGAGAGAGAGAGAGAGAGAGAGAGAGAGAGAGAGAGAAGAGAGAGAGACAGAGAGACAGAGAGAGAAGATTTTTTTTTACAAGAGGCTTTGTGAAATATCTCATGCCATAAAATATATCTAGTTCAGGGTGCCATTCAGAAATTCATAGGGAAAAGCATCAAAGCATTATGATACTTTTGGGTGAGTAGAGAGAAACAGATGTGTCTTTATCTTATTACAGACATAAGATGAAATTTCTATATGAAATAAGCGTGGATTAGAATTTCTTGACTAATGACTGACTTAAAGCTGTCCATTTTAAGGAGAATATTTCTGTGCTATAATCAAAACTTGTTCAGTGTCTGCAGGCTGCACAGAGTTCCAGATGCCATAATTCTCAGGTCTGGCAGCTTCTGAGTCTTTTCTACTTTACTTTCTTTGAAGAATATAAAAACTAAGTCACAGGTTCAGACGTTGCCATCTCTAATAACTTCGAGAGAAAATCTAAGTAAAATCTGAATAACAGAGGTAATGCAAAGTCACTATCACACTGAACTAGACAGTTCTCAAGTAGATGGTGATAAAACCAGAAGTCAGTGTGTAAAGTTTTTGGGAAATATGTAACTAAACCATCCATAAATGCTGAGAATCCATACATTGAGTCAACAAAATTTATTGAATGCCTTCTATGTAGTAGGCACCTTCCATGAGATAGGCAAAGCCTGGGCATGTGCAGGTGAACAGACAGACGGAAGATATAGTATTAAACAACCATTTACACCTGTATTTTGGAAACTGAAAAAAAAAAAGCCAACAAAGGGATGTCCAGTATGTCATGCAAACACTGTAGTTACTGCCTAACTTAGCAGCTCTTATCATAACTTTGCTTTTTTTTTTTTTTAAAAAAAAGTTCCTTTATCTTTGTTGTGTTTACATCTCTTTATCTTAGTTTGCTTTATTTAGCAGGCAAATAGAAGATTCAAGCTTCCTCTGGTATTAAGAAGTTAATATGAAACCCAGCTGCTTAGCATTTAAATCTGTTTATAAACATTAACCCCTATGGGTGGAAATACATTCTTTTCACAATGAGATATTATTTGAAGCTTTTTTTCCCCCCCTCAAACTTCCATTCTAAACAGGTTTTAATACTGTTCTCAAATGAATCTTTAATTTAATAAGCTTAGTAATTTCATTCAGGACAAGTTTCCATGACATTGGTTGCATCAAATGTACACATTCAGCATTCTCTCCCAGCAGCCCCACCTATGGAAGCGCTTTCTCTCAATGTCACAAACACCAGTTCATTCCTTTCTCTGGGCCCCTATGAAGTACCTGATGCTTCACTCCTTCTACAGGTACCGTGGTGATGCTCCCAAGCTGTAAGTCTTATTTTGCAAACCAAGTTAATGTCAACTTTTCCTTGGTGAATAGATTCTGATTGCAGAGGCAGTATGCTTGTAAAATATTTTATGATTATTAAAAGAATGTTTGGCAAATGTACCAAAGGACATCTCTATGTTTTTGAAGTCACTACTACAAAGCGCTGTGATTTTTTACAGTTAAAATTAGAATGGGAATTGGAATAGAATAAGAGAACACGCTTGGCATTTTTGTCTATTTAATTCTAATTAGAGTTTAATGGTGTTTTCCCCAGTGGGTTTTTAACAACTTCCCTGTGATTTAAAAAAAATAAATAAAACCAACAGACCACAAATATTATTTGCATTTACAGGTAGAAACTGAAATTCAGAAAGTGGCAAAGTGAGGATCAGTATGGAATTTTTCAGTATTATTTCCAGATTAATGAAGGCTTGAAAATTTCACATCATTTTCATCTTTTTTTTGATCTTTACTTGTTCATATATGAATGTGGGTGATAAACAGCAGCCATGGAAACTGTGGAAAAGATTTCAGAAGGGAAAATAATTTGCAACATGTGAAGCATTTTCATACATATCATTCAGTCTTCCTTCCAATTCCCTGGGGTAGGTAAAGTGGTCTTTAAGTCCTTGGTGCATTTCTTTTCCTACTGTGCATACTATTCTTGAGACTTCACTTACTGCTATGTATTAAATTATAATCTCACTTTATACCTATTATTGCAAGTATGTATCCATGTCCTTTTTTGTCTCAGACAACCTCTAGAAAAATCTATGTAAGTTGTATATGCATATAAAACTCCAAGTTAGCTTATCATTTTTTTTCTGCCAAAATTACACATCTTCCAGTATTCCTTTATCTTAGTCAATGTCCTATCATCTATATGTTTGATTAAGCCAGAGATCTGGAAGTTATCTCACACTCCTCTTTTCATTTATCTCCTCCACCTAATCAGTCATGCTAATTACATTTACCCAATGCCTGTGAATTCCTCCCTAGTTCATTCAGGCCCTATCATTTCTTACCTGGCTCTTTTAATTTTGGTTTTATTGATTTTTCTTTTTGCCCTTTTAAGCTGGCCTACATTGATTGTATATAGTGATGGTGTTCAATAAGACATCTTCATATAAGCATATCATGAACTTCGACCAATTCAAGTCCCTCCCCCTTTCCCTCCTACCATTTGTTTTTCCAGACAATACCAATCCTATTTTATGTCCTATATAAGATTTTATGTATATAAATAAATCCTAGTATCTACAAATAGGACAACCACAATGATATCTGCTTTTCTGAGCCTCACTTATTTTGCTCAAGATGAGTTTTATTCAGCCATAAAAATAAATGAATTATGTTGTTTGCCACAAAAGGAATACAGTGGAAGCCATCTTACTTGGCTCACAGCACTTTTTTTGTTTGACTTTTTTTTTTTCCTGCTAGATCTTCTAAAATTCAGGACTTTCAGAAGGAAGCTTCATGAACGGCTCTTCACTCATTTTATGATGAAGCACAAACTTTTACACAGATAATCTGAAGCCATTTTGAAAATATGAACAATTGCAACTTTTCCAGTTTTTTACTCTACCCCTGATTTTAGTAGATACTTTTTACCATGCTGGGCATTTAGTTTTCCTAGCGTGCCAGCCCTAAAAGTGGCTGCTGTTTTGAAATATACTAATATATTTTGTTATATTATTGGAATTTAGGAGAAAAAAAATCTTAGGATCGGTGCATAGATGCTGAAGTGGCATTTGAAAAACTTGGTATCCATTAGTGTTAAAATTTTAAAAAAAAGAACCATTAATAGGTATTTTAATTTGATAGTATTTATAACTGTCAGATAAACATGAATATCTTAAATGATGAGGGATAAGATTAGACATATTTCTATGAAAGTCAAAAACAAGAAAGGAAACTGGATTTCTCAACTACTATTTAAGTGTAACTAAAAGCATTAGCCAATGCCATTTAAACAGGGGTACCCCGCAGGCATAAGAATTGGAAACGAAGAGGATAAACTCCGTTTTAGATGTTATTATTCTATATCTCGAAGCTGATCCCCTCAATTTGCAGAAAACTATTATCACTAAAAAAGTTTAAAGTATCAAGGTATAAAATTAGCAAAATGGAATAACCACCACTGAAAGTTAAAAGGCAAGTACAAAAGTGTGACAGAAACAGGCATCGTATATGGCATGACACCACATGAAACAGGATAAAAAGATGTCTCCACCAAATCCCTTCCTTCGGAGCTCAAGGAATCTCACAGAAGAGGAGGCAGAAGGAGTCTAAGAGCCAGAGGGGATGGAGGACACCAGGAGAATGAGGCCTTCTAAATCAACTAAGCAAGACGCATATGAGCTCATAGAGACTGAAGCAGCAGGCACAGGGTGTATACACATCTACACCATGTCTTCTGTGTATATATTACAGCTTTCGCTTTTAGCTTAGTATTTTTATGGAACTCCTGAGTGTGAGAATGAGTGGGTCTCTGACTCTTGTGACTACTCTTGGGGCTCTTTTCCCCCTGTTGGGTTGCTGAGTCCAACTCAGATATGATGATTTTTGCTTATCTTATTATTTTTTATTTCACCGTGTTTGGTTGTTGTCTCTTAGAAACCTGTTGTTTCCTAATGAGAGACAGGAGTGGATCTGGAGGGGAGGGGAGATAGGGAGGAGCTGGGAGGAGTAGAGGGAGAGGAAACTATAAGAAGGATATATTGTATGAGAAAGGAGTCTATTTTCAATAAAAGGAAAAATCATGTTGTAGATCATAAAAAAGAGAACAAAACAAAATTCTTAGACAGCAAATAATAAAATATGAAACATCTATGTGGAGGAAACCATAAACATATCTCAAAGATAAAAGTAGGTGAATATAAAGTTGTAATTAATAAGAGGTTACACATCGTAAGTGCCAATTCTTCTTTTTTTTTTTCTTTTTTATTTTTATTTTTTGGTTTTTCGAGACAGGGTTTCTCTGTGTAGCTTTGCGCCTTTCCTGGAACTCACTTGGTAGCCCAGGCTGGCCTCGAACTCACAGAGATCCTCCTGGCCCTGCCTCCCGAGTGCTGGGATTAAAGGCGTGCGCCGCCGCCGCCCGGCGCCAATTCTTCTTAAATAAGCTATTTATTTAATTCAATCCTAAGAAAAATATTTCACCTTTGGAGTGACACAGATTGGTTATAAAGTTTATATGAGAGAGTAAACAAGCATGAAAAGTTATGGAATTCCTAAAGAGGGACTTTGAAAAATAAACTATAAATTATAATTATATTTAGTTACATATGATAACTGAAAGTCTGGTCTATTGATGCGTGAGCAAACAGAAAGACTAACTGAATCAGACAAAAAGTTACCATAGAAAATGAAGTGCCATACTAGTAAAGATAACGTTTCAACAAGGTAGAAATGTAGCTTTTCAATAAGTGGCATTTAGACAAACCTATAGGACAAAAATAAAAGGACATCATTAATCATATTACTGTGAAGCAGATAGCAAAATAGCCCAGAGATATAAATGGACAAAATAAGTTTCAGAAGCAACAAGAAAATAAAAACCTGCGAGTCTAACACAGATATGTTTGAAGACAAATAATATTTCTGAGAGTTGCCAAAAAAATTCTATGGAATAATAAGCAAAAGAAACAGTTTACAGAACAAGTCCTAACACACATGAAATGGTATCGAACATAGCTCATAAGGTGGAAAATACAAATTTAAATTACAGGAAGATTCTATTTTTTTACCTATATAGTTGGCAAGGATTCCAAAGTCTGAAAATCATACACTATTGTAGAGGTTTTGGTGAGACAAATATACAAAATAATATGAGCCTCAGTGAAGGAGAATGCAACATTATTAGATAAAATAGCCTATGTGTACTCTTCAGTCTTGCAACACTGCTTCTCAGAAATTGTTCCAAAATGCAAATTGACATATGGTCAAGACTACTTCCTCATGCGATTACTTAAAACACTAGAGGATGAAATAATTTAAATATCAATGGGAACCGGTTCAATAGAGTGGAATACATTCCCACATGGAGCACAGGGCTCTTTTTTTTTTTTTTTGATTGAGAAAGTGTCTCAGATTATTTCCATTGTATTAAATAAGAATATTTAGGCTGGTTATTTGCCAGCCTAAAATCCCCAACCATTTTTCTTTCTTCATTTTTTCCTTTCTTTTTATTTTTGCCGAGTTCATACATGTATAAGATGGGTTTTGATCATATTCATCCCCCACTACCCTTTGTTAACTCCTTTGCACTGCTGATGACTTCCTCTTATTCTAAAGCAGTTTTTCTTCTACTTTCATGTTGTACACGTGCATGTGTGAGCATGTGCTTGTGTGTGTGTATGTGTGTGTGTTTGTGCGTGCATGTTTGTGTGTGTGGGCACATGTGTATGTCTAGGTCTTATGTAGGTAGTAACAGCTGCAGGGTATTTATGTGTAATTCCCAAGTCATATCCAGAAGAAAAAGATCATAATTCTCCTTCCCACTCTCTGGCTCTTTCTGTTCTGTTTTCTGTGATGTTCACTGAGCCTTGGATAGGGACTAATAACTGGTCAAAAAGCTGAGAATGAATGATTGTTAAGTCCTCATCTGTAAATGGGACATGTATAACAGTTCAAACAATTCCTAAAGCACAGTAATGTATATGTTGAAATTATAATGTAAAATGCCTAAAAATGTTCATCTTCTAATAACAAATTAGGATGGTTGGCTCATATCATTAGCAGTCTTTTTACATGGTGACATGGGTGAATATGGTCTCTCCTGTCTTTAGCAACAGTACTAAAGGACATATTGCATTTGAAGTCTGCACATGCTTGTTAGCATTTTATAACAATGTTTGGGGAAACATTCAAGAATCAGAAGACGGTAAAGGGTTTTTTCTGAGGCAACAATGGGAAGGCAGGATGCACACCAAAGTGAGTTGCTTTTTCTTCCTTTCGCCTTAAGTCCCTCTAGCACATCTGCTTGTCAAGTCTTAGAAACAGCTGGTGTCAAAGCAGAAACCGTGGTCCTAGTGCCAGTGTCCAAAGTGAAAGACAGGGCTTGGAAATTAGGTACAAAAGTTAGGCAACTGACCCTGCTAGGGATGTTTACATGTGACTAGGAAAATTTGTGAGATTTTAGGATTTGCGAAGTTACAAAGATGTTGGATTATCAATGAGACCTCCTGAGGTACTGGTCAAAATGATTTCAGATGGAATAGTGCGGGTGAACAGTTTCAGAATTATAAAATGCTAGGCAAATACAAAATTTTTGTTGTTGTTGTTGATGGGGCTGTAATTTTACTCAGGAGTATAAAGGAGATATTGGGTAAAAGAAAAAAATATAAATCCCAAGATAGTCACAAAATGTATTATGTGATGATGTTTACCAAGTTAGAAATAATTCTTTGCTATGAATTTTTATAGTTTTAGTTTAGAAACTAGGGGAATTGCAAATTGGAAAAACACACACGTTTTAAGTTTTTTTTCCATATTAACTTAGAGTTTTAAACTTGAATTAAATTTTCTATGTGTATGTTATATATTGACTACATAAAGGCTCTGAATTATGGCACTGTATAATTATATGATTGATTATATTAACTTGTGTCTCTGAAGTACAATATTTTTTCCATCCATTCATTCATCAAATATAACTATAACTAATGCAATTATTGTTTCATCTTAAACTCATAACTCATGGTCAAGAGTTTAGAGATAAGAATGGAATTATGCCGATAAGTTTATAAACTGATGGCTGGAGGCCAATCAGATTGCTTCATGCTCCTAAATTATTCTATAATAATGTTACTTATAGTGAACATATTGACTTGAAACAAAGGTTGTGGGGATCTGTGTCATGTATAAAGGGCTGTAAGTTTTCATTGTAAGCTCCCTTATATAGATGCAAAATGGGCATTTGAAAAACTATTTAATGAGTTTAATTAGCAAATGATGGGAGTGCTTGTGCTTATAAATGGAGGAGGGTGCTAAGACCAAAGGGATTCTGGTGTTTTATGAAAGATATAGAGCTTTGCTAAATTTAGCAAAAAGTAAGTGATAATTAGTGAGCAGGAATATTAACATAGGATTTTTGGAAACAGTTACAATACTTGTTTGAGGAACTGCAAATGGAAGTGTGATAGAATAGACTTTCTTTCTCTCTCTGTCTCTCTGTCTCTGTCTCTGTCTGTCTGTCTGTCTGTCTGTCTCTCTCTCTCTCTCTCTCTCTCTCGTGTGTGTGTGTGTGTGTGTGTGTGTGTGTGTGTGTGTGTGTGTGTGTGTAGTCCTGGCTGTTCTGGAACTCACTATGTACCAGGCTGGCCTTGGACTCACAGTGATCCACCCATCTCCTCCACCCAGTGCTGAGATTCAAGGTGTGCATTGCCATGCCCAGCTCAGAGTAGAGGTTTCTAAGAGAATCAGAAATTTACCTTCAACAAATGTTGTAAGCTGTCAAAAGAAATGAGTAGTAGGGAAAAAATCTGAGAATAAAATGGGTCATGGCATAGCAAAGTAGCCTCTAACTTAGGTTTAATATGAATGCAAAGGGAATGGATGATTTAACTGAAAACTGAGATCAACTGAAAATTGGTATCATTTTAACAGGTGACACACTGACCAAATTGTTTTTTTCTACTGTTAGAATGTAGCAATGGTTTGTAAATGGAGGCAAAGTTTCTGTCCTGACTGTTCTAAAATACTCAGCAGTTGCTTCCCAAATTACCACACAGAGGCTTATATTAATTATAAAAGTTTGGCCCGATGGCTCAGGCTTATTATTAACTAAATCTTACATTTTTTCTTTTTCTTTTTTCTTTTCTTTTTTTTTTTTTTTTGGTTTTTTGGGTTTTTTTCGAGATAGGGTTTCTCTGTGTAGCTTTGCGCCTTTCCTGGAACTCACTTGGTAGTCCAGGCTGGCCTCGAACTCACAGAGATACGCCTGGCTCTGCCTCCCGAGTGCTGGGATTAAAGGCATGCGCCACCACCGCCCAGCTTAGATCTTACATTTAAATTAACCCATTCCTATTAATCTATTTATTGTCCCATGGTCTGTGGCTTACTGGTCCTTCAGCATCGTGCTTCTTGGGCAGCTCTGGCATCTCTCTCAACTCCGCCCCTCTTCTTCTCTATCCTCAGTTTGAATGTACCGCCTAAACTTATCTTGCCTCACCATTGCCAAACAGCTTTAATATCAACCAATAAGAGCAACACATATTCACAGCATACAGAAGGATCATCCCACAGCAATGGTTGATTTTTTTTCAACATTGTGGAATAGCTACTTCATACATCAAATGTGCAAGTCCCTCAGCATAGTAGAGCGTTAGTAAGTTACTGTCCAGAATATGTCAATGTGCACAAATTTAGAAAGTGAACTACCAGTTTCAAGAATCCTATAAATCATTAAAATATAATATTGTGTCAGATCAGTGGAAAGAAGGAACATACTTATGTATAAGAACCAGGAAGAACAAGAGGAAAAAATGAATTTGTGTCAATGTGGTTGAGTGATGTAATAGAGATGAACAAAAGTAATTCAAGTGATGTTTACTTCTTACCAAGTGTTGTCTTCAGTGTCTTGTATGTGCCAATATTTAATTGTCTACCTACTCACAGAAAGGAATACTTCCTTCTTATTATTCCATTTGTCTTTAATATAACAGTTATACTTTAGTGAAATGATACTTGAAAACTTAACATTATGTGGTAGGAATGTGATAAAATGTCTACTGTCAAAATTATATGGTGTCATTTTCAGTTTAAAAGGAAAATACAGAGCTGTGCATATGCCTTGGGCACAGCAGGGTCAGTACTGAGTAGACTCTCAGTTAATGCTTGCTAAATTAATGAATGCATGGTAAGGAATCATTCGTGTATTTGGGGAGATATTAGGAGACTAATCTCTACAAACAATTAATTCTGTTAGGATTGTGGGGTGTTGAGGCCCATAGTCATCTTTAACATGGTACTGTGGTCAAATCTTCCAGGTTCGACTAAAAGCAATTAACCTAGAAAGACAAATGAATCGACCTGATATTAGTCATCAATAGGGAATTGTTTTGCTAGATATTCTTTCTGAAGTTTTGATTTAAAAATTTTTACCTTAATTTTTTTAAGTACTAAAGAGCTTGAGTCAGACAAAATATTGTATGTGTACCACAGCATAAGCCTGCACAACTGAGACCATAAGAGGAGAGAATGGCTTGCATGCTGACTGTCTTTATCATTCAAGCTGATGCCTTAGTCATCATTTGTAATGGTCCAGTATTAAAACAATAACTAATGGTAAAAACTGGTGAAATGAAGGATGAAGATGGTTGCTGTGGGATGTATGGCAAATGTGTTGCTGATTAATCAATAAAACACTGATTGGCCGTTGGCTAGGCAGGAAGTATAGGCGGGGCAAGGAGAATAAAGCTGGGAAGTGGAAGGCTGAGTCAGAGAGACACTGCCAGCCACCACAATGAGAAACAGCATGTGAAGATGCCGGTAAGCCACGAGCCATGTGGCAAGGTATAGATTAAAGGAAATGGATTAATTTAAGCTATAAGAACAGTTAGCAAGAAGCCTGCCACGGCCATACAGTTTGAAAGCAACATAAGTCTCTGTGTTTACTTGGTCGGGTCTGAGAGGCTGTGGGACTGGCAGGTGAAAGAGATATATCCTGACTGTGGGCCAGGCAGGAAAACTTAAGCTACAGATGGTTAAAACATTCATGCTGTTGATATAATAAGAATCTGAAATAGAATCTGGCCAGTATAGGACTTTGGCTTTAAATAAATTAAATGCATTTTATTGACAGGGCTACAGGGAATACGAAATTATTTTATGGTCATTTGATACGTATATTCATTGATGAAATTTGTTAATTCATAAGTCTGTAGCCTCATTTTTCCTCATTTTAAAGGGGGCTTCTTGTAGCAATGTAAACCACAGTTTATTGTATCGAGTTGACCTGTTCTATAGTTTGGATATTAAATATCCCACAAAGCCCCATGTGTCAGAGATTTGTTTTCTAGAGGGGTCTTCATGGGAACTAGTAGAACCTTTAAGATGTGAGGCCTAGTGTGTGACCTTTAGGTAAAAGGGGTTGTCTTTGAATGGGATTATGGGACCCTAGGCTCTTCTTGATCTTTCTTGTTTCTTCCTGGCCATTGGATAAGCACTTGCTCCACAATGTTTTCCCACCATGATGCACTACCATACCACAGGCTCAAAGCATTGGAACCAACTGATCACAGACTAAAATCTCCAAAACAAAAGGCCCCAAATAAAATGTCTTATTGTTCTTTCTGTAAGTTAATTATCTCAAGTATTAGTTGTAGTTATAGAAAGAAAAGAGAAAAGTAATCCAATCTATTCACCAATTGCCCCTGAAATTGTCAGTTTTTATGAAAATCAATGAGATGGCTCCACGTTCAGCTTAAGCTGAAGTAGCTCTTTGCACTATGAGTCAATAACACCCACAATGTTTGTGGCAAATGTAAGGTTGCATATAGTTCCCAACAGCTGCCAGTGGAAGACCCTTAGGAGTTTAGAAACAAATTCTTTACCTACTTGAGAAATCATTTCTCCAATGAATTATTGTTAGTCCCCGGCAGACATGAAATATCTGACCAAGATATAATACATAACCATCAGACTGGAACTGCCCCATTCAAAGTATCATAAAATTTGGTGTGCTTCGAAGTACTCCATCATGGGCTAGAGAGATGGTTTGGGGGTAAAACACCTGCTGTGCAAACATGAGGACTGGAATTTAGATCCCCAGCATCCATGCAAATGCCTGCTGGGCATGGCAACTCTCCGAAATTGCAGCACTTGGGAGGTTGGACACATGGGATCCCCGAAGCAAGGTGGCTGGCTGTATATCTGAACATACTAATACTGGGTTCAAGTGAGAGACTCTGCCTCAAAATACAAGGTAGAAAGCAGATGAGGAAGACACCTGAGGTCATCATCTACCCTCTATCAGGTGCACAGACATCTGCATGCATGCATATACCATGTAAGCAGACAGACAGACAGACAGACAGACACACACACACACACATACACTCATACCACACTCACATGTAAGCAAAGGAAGCATTTCATCATCAAGTGGTGTTGGAACACTGGATGGATTGCTCAGAACCTGCTGAAGACACACTGTATCAACTTATTGGGGTTTGCCCTCTTGATCTGCTTCTATTTTTCTATCTAGTCTTACACGGAAGGTATAAGACCTCACAAGTGGTTCTTTCTCATGAGCTGAATGACAAAGCAAATAATCAAGTGCTTGGTTTAGAGGTGAATCTTGCAGAGCATGTTAGAACTTGCTGTCTCCTTCAGTGAGGGCCCCAAGGGGTATTGCGGAAACAAAATCCCATCAGTAGAGGAAACAGGAAGCAGTGCATCTGATTGTTCGCTTGGTGGGTGGAGGAAAATGGGTCAGGAGTATGGAGTTAGGGGAGTGATGAGTTGCTAACAGCATAGAAAGATTGGAGAATTGATAGAATGTAGAACTGGGGAAAGATTGAGAAATAGACTCCTCGGATTAACAAAGTACTCAAACATTCGTCATGACACAAAGAACTCAGTGCCACATGCACGGGATGACTTCATTTCTGTCCACCTTTCCCCCAACAGTTGGTTCTTAGACTCATGAGCAAAATGACTACAATGGAAACTCCATAATTTCAGTAACATGAGCTTGCTCCTTATTAAAAATCATCTGTCAATGTCATCTATTAAAGACATCCTCTGATAGTATGACTACTGATGGTACTCTAGCGGGACAAGGAGGTCTGTATTAAGCCCTCACTATGGCTCATTTGTACCAGAAGGTATCCAATTATTCATAAACAGTTGATAACTTCAGAACTTTTCTGCTTTAGACACAGCAGTTATTCTGACATTAGAATGCACTTTTATTCTATATATATAGCATTGCCTTTCTTGTCCAGAGTTGTTCAGTAAGCACTGCCATCCCTAGTCTTCCTATCTAAATCACTATCAAGTGTCTTACACTGCATTTTTTTTCAGTGATTGAAGAATTCAGTTCATGGCCAGTGATGAACTCACACTTCCATTATCCACTAGTTTTATACTGTACTCCTTTTGACCCTTTAAATAGCCTCCAAATAAATAGAATTAGGATTTAAAATTACCCTTACCCCACTAGGCTTGACTCTTTACTATCCAAAAGCACATGGTACAGGTATAACATCTCTAATTTGATAGTCATTATTTAATGATATGGTTGATTAGTAAAGAGTTATTCCCATTTTCCCATAATTTTTTTGTTTTACATCTATGCTCTTAAAATGAGACCAAAATCTAGAACTGAGTGAGTAAGTGTTCAATTTTTTTGGGTTTATTTTAATATGTTTTTCAAACATGATATTATTGTATATGCCGGTATCAAGTGTTTATCACTGGCATTTATGAATGAAGTTATTACTTTAAATAAATAAAGATATTAAAAACTAGACTTAAAATCACATTTGGATTCTGGTTTAGTATATCCTTTCAGAGCAAATGACTTCATATATTTTTTGAATTTAAATATTTTATCTTCTGGGATTTTATATATGAGCGCTATATTTACATATTTTCTACTCTCCCTCCCCCAGAAACTTCTCCCATGTTTCCCTACTTCTTCTTAAATTATTGACCTCTTTCTTTTCAATTATTGATATATATATCTATATATCCATATCATATATACACATATCCATTATGATATGTGTAATACCTGCTCAGACCATTTAATGTTGCTTGTATGTATATGTATTTAAAGCTGACCACTGGCTCTTGGATAACCTATCGGAGGCTCATCCCTGAAAAAGACTGAGTCTTCCTCTCTCAGTAGTCATTAACTACTTGTAGCTCTTTATTTAGAAGTGGGCCTTTGTGAGATTCCCCCCCCACACACACACACACTGGCATGTCAGTGGTATTGTAATGATGCAAATATTGCTTAGGTGATTCTATAGTTTACATGTTTTTAAGAATTTTAAATCAGTAGCAGACATTAAAATCGGAAACATTTCAAATGCTTTGTCAAAAGTCTGTAAGATTACTTAGGCGATAGCCAAGGGTGTAATTTTAAGACACTGGTAAATTTACAATGTTTTTATATCGTAATTTTTTTATAGATTCTTTGGGAATTTTACATCAGGCACCCCAATCTTGCTCACCTCCCAGTCCTTTTATATCTTCCCCTCACCCCTGCAGCGTCCATCCAAAGTCCCCCCAAATTAATTAAAGACAAGACAAACAAACAAGCAAACAAATGAACAAACAAAAAAACTACTTCTATCTTCCATCATTCCAACACCTCTTCATTCATCCTAGTGGCATTGGGTGCTGTGGTGTGTCACACATTATACCCTTTTGTCCAATCAGCCCCACCCACAAATGCTCATTGCAATGAGTCATTGGTCTGATTCAAGGCCTCTAACACACCATCATGACTGGGCCTTCACGGAAACTCCTCTCAGATAATTTAAGACATTGGTAAATTTGGTATTGTATTTACTCATTTAAAAAAGCTGTTAGTGTCCAAATATAGATTTAGATAAAATTAAAGCTAATGGATACTTTAAAACAGAGAAGCTACTCCATAAGTGGGCAATTTTTAATGTTGTATCTTCTGTAAAAGCCCATTGGAGGAAAGTATAAGCAAGATAATGAAGTACTAATGACATAAACAATCAAATGTTCTGATCTAAATGTGGCATATTCGGGTAAAATTGGACCAAATATTAAACAAAATATGGCAAGTGACTTACAAACTGTAGCGAAGAAATTGGCACAAACTGTTCTCAAATGAAGGTATGAGATACAGAGAACAATGCAAAGAGCTCAAGGTGAGTGTGTTCCAGGCATTGGAAACATTTACTTCGATTCTCTCAAAGAGGGAAAAAGCAGGTCATGTAATACTTTTCCATAATAGGAAGTAAAGATTTAAGAGCAGGAGTACGGTGGCTGTGATGCAGAAAACTTACATCTGTATCTTTTCATCATCTGTGTTAGCTCAGCAACCAGGTGGTCTGAGCTCCGCCACTGACCAAACAGGGCCGTTTTCCTTACACGGAACGCAGTGCAATATCATCAAATAAGCTCAGCTTTGCCCAGAGCCAGGAGGTGGGGGAATTTAATTCAAGTCACACTTCTATCAATATTTATGTGACTTTTAGCAAATGATTCATTTTCTTGAGCCTTAATTTACCTGTATGGAGGTAGGATAAATTGTGTTGACATGAATGATGGGAAGCAAATGAAATTCCTGGCACGTATTTGTGAAGTGAACAAATCAATTTAAAAATACATTTTGTATGTATGTGGTTACATTCTTTTTTCTTTTTCTTTTTCTTTTCTTTTCTTTCTTTTCTTTTTTACTCAAGTGGTCCCAATAGCTCGAACCATCTTTATTTATACTTTAACAGAGTTTTTGTTTTTGTATTTATTTATTTATTCACTTTATTTATTTTACATCCTAGCCTCAGCTCCCCCCCCAGTCCCCCCCCCGTTCCTACCCCCCAATCCACACCTCTGTTTCTGCTTAGGAAAGGGCAGGTCTTCCATGAGTATCAATAAAACATGGCATATCAAGTTGCAGTAAGACTAAGCACCTCCCTATGCACAAAGGCTAGGCTAGGTGACCCAGTAGGAGGAGTAGGGTCCCAAAAGCCAGCAAAAGTGTTGGAGACAACCCCTGTTCCCTGTGTTAGGAGTCCCACAAGCAAACCAAGCTACACAACCATAACATATATACAGAGTGCCTAGGTCAGTCCCATACAGGCTCCCTGGTTGTTGGTTCAGTTTCTGTGAACCCCAGTGGGCCCAGGTTAGTTGATCATGTGAGTTTTCTTATGGTGTCTGTGACCCCTCTGGCTCCTACAATCCTTTTTCCTCCTCTTCTGCAGGATTTCCTGAACCCCATTTAATGTTAGGTTGTAAATCTGCATCTGTTTCCATCAGTTGCTGCCTGATGCCTCTCTGATGACAATTGGGATAGGCACCAATCTGATCATAGGACATGGCCAGTTCATGATATGTATCTGCTATTGCTAGGAGTCTTAGCTGGGAGTCTTTCTTGTAGATTCCTGGGAGATTCCCTTCTGCCAGGTTTTTAACTGACCCTGAATACCCCTCCTTGCAGTAGTTTCTTTCAGTACTATCTCCCTCCATGTCATGTCCCCGCCCCCCAACCTGATTGCTCACATTCCCATCCCTGCCTGCAGTCAACTCAGGAAATCTCTTCTATTTCCCCCTCTCAGGGAGATCTGGGCATCCCCCATGAACCCTCCTTGTTATCTAGTTTCTCTGGGTCTATGGATTGTAGCACAATTATCCTTTATTTTACAGCTAATATCCACTTATGAGTGAGTACATGCCATGTTTGTCTATCTTGGTCTGGGTTACATCACTCAGGATGATTTTTTTTATAGTTTCATCATTTGCCTTCAAGTTTCCTGGTGTCCTTATTTTTAACAGCTGAGTAATACTCCACTGTGTAAATGTACATGGTTAATTTCTAAATGAAAGTGAACTTTTATTTTATTTTATTGGTTTTTCTAGACAGGGTTTCTCTGAGTAGCCTTGGTTGTTCTAGAACTAGCGCTGTAGACCAGGCTAGCCTTGAATTCAGAGCTCCGACTGAGTCTTGCCTCCCAAGTGCTGGTATTAAAGGCATGTTCCACCACTGCCCTGCCAAAAGTAAACTTTTAAATGGTTTTGTAGAAGATTTCCTGGTTAAAAGATGTTACTGCAGTGCAATTGTTTAATGTGTATATTTATTAATGGCTGGCAGTTACTGGATGTCATAGGATGAGTATAGAACAATTCTCTGACAAAACTATTTTGCTTCATTGACCAATGTGTCAAGATAGGCTCATGGAGCTTGCTGGGGACCTGGCTCAGTGGCTGGGTGTTTGCTGTGCAAGCATGAGCACCTGAGTTTGGATCCTTAGCACCCATGTAAAAACCAGTCATGGTGGCTTGTGCCTGTAAACCCAGCGCTATTGTGATGAAGACAGACCACAGGAGCATGTTTGCCCAACTATGCTAGCCACTGTGTGAGCTCCTGGTTCATTAAGAGAATGTTGTTTCAAAAAAATAAGGTAGAGTGTGTTAGAGACAGACACTTATCATCAACCTGTGGTCTCTACTCCCATTCCTACAGGTGTTCACACACACACACACACACACACACACACACACACACACACACACTGACTGCTATAGGTTAAGAAGTACTAGTTTCAAGTATCACCTTTGGGAAAAAAATGAATCTAGCTCTTTGAGAATCAATAAAGAAATACTTTCATCTCGGGTCAGGTTAAACATATTTAATATCTTCTATGACTTGGTGCAACATCAGAAGAGAAGCTTGTCATTGCAGGATTAGGGTCCTGGAGGCACTTGAAAGGGCCAAGCATTTCCCTTTAGTTGTCTGATTGAAGAGGGATCTCAGCAAGTCTTGCTTGACAGTATGGGTCAACTAGGTGGCATTCAGATGGTTTAGGATGGTGGGCTGTTATCAATGATAATTAAATATCAGTTTTAGCAACTATTTTTGTATGAACTGGTAGAGTATGAACAGATCTTTACTGACTTAATATCAGATATGGGAGTAGGGAACTAAAATTCTGTAGGAGCCAAGACATCAGTGTACCTAAGACATGAACACAGCGAATTTCGTGATTGACTAGAGACGTGTAATAAGAAAGCTACTAATTTTGTTATGGTTTGAAAATGAAGTTCCCTGCACAACGGCATGTGTCTTGAAGTCTTGGTCCCAGAAAATGGATCTACTCCTTGAGATGTAATTGATCATGAGGGTTCAGAATGAATGAATGGATTCATCCCATGATGGTGTCATAATCTGATGGCATTGTTGGGAGGTGATGGGAACTTTTGAATGTGGGGCTTAGTGGAAGGAAGTATGTTACTGGGTGTGCCCACGGCTGTTGCAACCCATCTTTTCTCTGATTCTCTGTTCCCTGGTTGCTGTAAATTGATGAGCTTCCTCTACATCTCCTACCACTATGCTAAGCCATATGCCCAAAATAGACGGAGCCAGCCAACCAGAGAAGTGATTGAAGTGTGTTATTTACTTCCATCCATAGAGGCAGCAATCATCTGTGCTGTCTGGTCTGGTACAGGAACTGAATCCAAGCAGAATGCTCTCTTTGCTGTAGTGATAATTTTCATGCAATTGATCCTACAGATTTAATCCTACAGACCCTCAGGAAAGGGTTCCCCTACAAATGCTCTTAATAAACTCATATGGCTTTATTAATTTTTTTACTATACAAAATACTTACTTGCCATACACACAGTACTTTTTTTAAAAAAAACTTTTTGTTGATTCTTTATGGATTTCACATCATGCATCCTGATCCCTCTCATCTCCCCATTCCCTCGACTCCACCTTTTGCCCTTGCAACTTCCCCACTAAAACAAAATTTAAAAGTAAACCCAAAAAAACCAAGCCAAACAAATCAAAACAAACAAACAAACATCTTAGCCTGGAAGCTGTAGTATGATCTTCAGTCCATACATCTTTGTTAGTGTTCATGAGTCATTGGTCTGGTTCGAGCACTCTGGTTTCTGTTACATCCTGGATGCAGAGCCCTCACTGGAACTCCTCTTGGATATCCTGTTGTTGCCTTATGTCATGGAGATCCTGTAGCTTTTCATAGGATGAGTTGGGTGCTGGGTGGTGCTGTGGGATGTTCTGTATGTCAAGTGTGTTGCTGATTGGTCAATAAATCACTGATTGGCCAGTGGCCAGGCAGGAAGTATAGGCGGGACAAGGAGGAGAATAAAGCTGGGAAGTGGAAGACTGAGTCAGAGAGACACTGCCAGCTGCCGTGATGACAAACAGCATGTGAAGATGCTGGTAAGCCATGAGCCATGTGACAAAGCATAGATTTATAGAAATGGATTAATTTAAGCTATAAGAACAGTTAGCAAGAAGCCTGCCACAGCCATACAGTTTGTAAGCAATATAAGTCTCTGTGTTTACTTGGTTGGGTCTGAGCGGCTGTGGGACTGGCAGGTGAGAGAGATTTGTCCTGACTGTGGGCCAGGCAGGAAACTCTAGCTACAGGGTGGGCTACCCCTAGTTCTGATTCTGGGCCTGGATGATAGCTGAGTTGGTCAGCCTGCTGGCTTTCCCTCATTGTCACTATCTGGGCAAACTCTCAAACTTCACCCACAGCAGCAGGCAGCAAAGAGTGAGGCCAGTTCTCCTGCTCTCACATCTTTGGGTCCAGTTCACCTGCACTCATATTACCAGGGCCAGATCTATTGTTCTGCCCAAGCAAGGTGCAGGGCAGGCTGTCTGGATTGTTGTCCCTGGTGAGGGGCAGAGCCAGCCCTTCCGTTCTCATGTAGCAGATGGCAAGGAGTGGGGTGGGGCATATTTCCCTTACCCTTTCCATCCCATGGCACAGGAGGGAGGGGGTGGGGCAGCTCTCCTACTCTCATGCCCATAGACCCAGCTCACCTATGCGCCCACCGACAGGGTCAGCTCTGTTGTCCTGCCCAGGTGAGGTGCAGGGCCTGCTCTCCTGAGTGCTGCTGGTGGTGGGCAGTGCCAATTCTCCCACTCTAATGACCTCAGGGCCAACTCTTCCACCTGCCATAGGTTATGAGGGGTGGGGGAGGGGGAAGGTCATCTCTCCCTCACCTATTCCACTGTATGGCAGATGAATGGTCGGGCCAGATCTCCCAAGTGCATTCACGGTGCCAGATCATCTGCACCTCCATAAACAGGGTTAGCTCTTTTATGCTGCCCGGGCTAGGTGCTGGGTCCAGAAGCCAGTGGTGGGAAGGGTCAGCTCTACCACTCTCATGGCCCTGGTGCCAGCTTTTTCCACCTGGAGGAAAGGGAGTATCTCTCCCTCGTCCATGCCACTGCGTGACAGACCGTGGGGCTAGCTCTCCCACTCTCGTGTATTCAAGGGCCAGCTCACTCGTACCCCCGACAGCAGGGACAGCTCTACTGTGCTGCTCTTGGGAGGTTCTGGGCCAGATCTCCAGTGTGGTGCAGTTGGTGAGGGGTGGGGCCAGTTTTCCCTAGTGCTGTAGGCATGAGGGGTGGGAACAACTCTGTGCAGCTCTATCTCCTTGCTTTCGGTGGTAACAGGAGCCACAGACATCAACACAGACTGTAGTTGTGGCAAGGACAAGGACCCAGACCTGGCCCTTGCCAGTCACCCAGGCCCAAATGACACCATGGCCCTGGGTGACAGCACAGGCTACTCAGATCTGCATGCCCGTGGCAGAGGCTCAAGCCTTGGACACTAACCTGGCCATAGGTGACAACCCAGATCCCTAACGTCAGCATGGCCCCCTTAGTGGCGCTATGGGCCATGGACATCAATACAGATCCCAGCTGTGACTGGGCCATGGATGCCGACATGATCCTTGACAGCAGTCGGGGCTTGCCTATCTCCATAGTCCCAGTTGTCAGTGCAGGTCACTTGGATTGGCATGGGCCCAATGGTAGCATGGCGCTCGAACCCTCACTTGACCCCAGGCCCAGATCCCGGCCATCTGCGCTTCATGACAGGAGCATCAGACATGAGTGCAGGTCCAGTCTGCAGCAAGGCCACTGACCCCAGACATGGCCCGGGCCACAGCTCAGGCCTGCACGGCGCCCTGGCCCCAGCATAGTACTTACCTTTAAGGACAAGCGACATACACACAAAATGATGAAATCCCCGTGGGGAAAAGCAAGAAATATTTTTAAAACAACATAAAATGTTTTGACATGCTTTCAGATGACTGAAGATTTTTATTTTGAGCTCATATTGTAGAAAATGCATATGAATTTAGAGGACAATGATGAGACACTAGTGTTTCGAAACTGGTGATACAGGGGACGGGGGAGATGACTCAGTTTTTAAAGTCTTTGATGCTCAAGCATGCAGATTAGACTTCAGATCCCCAGAAACCCATGGCAAGGCCAAGTGGACATGGCAACCTGAGTGTACTCCCTGCCTCAAAAAGATAGAGAAAGGGAATCCCCCCAAAGCAAGCTGAGTAGCAAGACTAGCCATCCCAGTGAGTTCCGGGTTTGATTGAGAGACCCCGCCTAACTGAATAAGGGGGAAGAACAATCATCCATGATTTCCAATCTCAACCTCAGGCCTCCACACCAAAATATGCACATACAGACTTGCATCCCCCCACCCCCCCACATTTGCATACACGTGGAAAAGAGAAAAAAGAAATTAATTGGTGGTGCATTTCTCACAAAAATTAAAATGATTATGGAATATCAATAAACTGTACTAAGGTTTAACACTAAGTGGTAAACTGATTCGCCACTTCAAACTCAGTGGGTGTATTGAGTGATATTCTTTAATGTAAGGATGTCCTGTACAGATCCACATGTGGCTGCTTGTGACTGAATAAGGCTGACTCTTGAAAAACCAGTGTGAACATTTCTTAGTGTATAAGCCAGCTGCTTCCTAATTTAGGCCAACTTTTCTGAAGTCTTAACCCTTTCCTCTCTCCTCCCCTATGGCCCAATTTAAATATATGCCTAGCGAATTAATGGTGTTAACATTATGAGACAAAATTAACCATGCTTTAAAACATATGAAATGAGGTTGTTTTTATTTATAAGTTAGAATCTTGTTTATATGCAGATATTTGAGGAAAGTAACTATCACCAGTATTTAGAAGTAATAGACCAAATATTTTAACAAAGGATTGTTTGGGTACTGGAATATTCAGAACAGAATAGTGAGAGAAATATCCTAATGTCTAGGGTTGGTTCTTCTACTGCCTCAAAATGTGACCTTGGGTACACTTCTACACATTGGCTAAAATAAGGAGATAATAGGATCTGTTCTTCTCAGGGCTGTGTAAAAGGCTTCTGAGGAAAGAGAAGGGAGTACATATAGTTCAGATGAGCCGAAATATTGAATCTGTGTAGGGTCTAGAGTTTGGCAAAGTCAGGAGCTTAAGGTAATTTGAAAGTAAGGCATGTGGATGAGACTCATGTGTCACATAGGGAAGTTGCATTCCTGTACTTGGAGCCTGGAATCAGAATCAGTTGTGGGGTTCTAGCTGTGCCTTTTAGCTCATGAAGATCCCATAATTCTTGGCTATTTGGGGTCAACTTCTGTTTTACTGGAGCCCAACTCCACAGCAGATTTGAGGCCTCCCAAGACTCCTCTGGTAACCTGTGATGTGCTCCATAGAGACATCTAGTCAGTGAGGACCTTCCCTCTCCTCATTTCAGACTTCGCTGGAGAGCTACAGTCTATGAGGATCTTACTGTTCTGTCCCTTACTCATCCTAGACCCTATGGCTGTTGCTCAGCTTCAGATTTCAGCTTAGGCTAATAGCTTCAGACATCCCTACAAGAAGAGACACAGTCAGGAAGATGAACAGTCTTTCTGATGTGCCCGGGACTGAAGGGCTCCTGTGATGGGGATTTTCAGTGTTAAAAATGGGAAAGTTGCAGGCAAACCTAGACAAGCTAGTCGTGGTTAGAAAGGGAAGAAAGAGGAAATACAGGATTCCAAAGGCAGTGTGGAATATTTACACAAAGCCAGCCCCTTTACACTGAAAAGATTAACCTACTCTTAGCATATTTCCTATGACCTTAAAAGAAACCCTGGTTCTTTGTTTGCCTTGAGAAATATGTGTCTTAAAACCCTGTAATAAATCCTTTTGTGCTTAAACCAGCTTGAGCAGACTTTCTTGCCAGCAACTGAACTCTACCTGACTCAGTACCACGTTATATTTACACTGAGGAGATTTCTCTAATGAGCTAAAAATCATTTTAAGAGAACTTGCATCTGGGAGTTCTGCGGATTGTTTTTCTTTAGGTCAGCCATTTTCTTCCCTTCTCTTGATAGCAAGAGCCAACCCGATTTTCCTTTGGAGAAGACTGCAACCTGCCTTAATCTGGGGAGGCATGCCTTTGTACACAGGTCCAGATGCTAAATCATTTGCCCTTTTCAGGCTGGTGTGATGGTTCAGACACGGGCACATGAGCCAACAGGGCTAATGAGGATCACCGTTTGGAGATTTTACTTCAGCTACTAAGTAGGAACCTTTGTTTTTGCTATCTGTAACTATGATAGAGGCAACTGAAATTTACTTGCCAGTGGGCAAAGAACTTCATGAGAAGAATTCAGGTTGCAGAGGAGAGGATGAAACCTCTGACTTGTCACGCTGTTGGAAGTTCTGGGTCTGGCCATGTTGGAAGTGGCTTTGCAGTTATACAGATCAGTACCACTTGCTGCTCGCTTAAATGAAACTTGAATTGTGTTTCTGTTGCTACATAACTAAAGTGTATGGAAGGGTTTAACATCATAAAATGAAACTCAAGCCACATATGCTAGTATATTCTTGTAAATCCAGCACTTAGGAGGCTGAGGCAAAAGGATCATGAGTTCAAGGCCAGCCCGAGCTAAAACGTGAGACTCTACGAAATAAATTTATAAATGCAAAACCTGAGGGTCTTATTACCATAAAATGATTGGCTTATTTAAATACACAAATTTCATTTAACATATGATGAGTTTTAAGTAATTGATTGGCATACACATGTTTAACATAGTATTTAAAGTGAGAGAAATTTGGTAATGCTCCTCCTTTTAGTTGGGCTCTATCATTTTCTATGATGCTTTAGGCAAGTTGCTTAAACTCTGTGTTTCATATTTCTTATTTGATAAATGCAGACAATAATGGTCATTAATTACCTCATGTAGTTACTGTGTACAGAGTATCAAAATAGGTAGGAGAGCAGTCTAGTACTTTAGTGTTGCTCTTATTGATAAGTAACAAAGTCTTATTAATCAGTCTCTTTTCTATTTCATTATGAATTATTTTGATGTAATAGGTTTTAGATGGCTTAAGAACTTGTAGCAACACAAATATGTAAACAAACATATATGAAACCCTTGATTATGGAAAATATTTTAAGTAGTTACATTCATAATAGGGGAAGGCTAAAGAGTTGTAATGCCCAATAAACACTTTTATGTGTTGTCTAGGTCATGTTTAATTTTTGTTCATTTAAGCATTATTTATTATATTGTTTCTCAAAAAGATGATTTACAATCATCAGTTGTATATTAATAATTTAGTATATCTATACAAATGGAAGCCCATTTGAGAGAGTAGGTTTTTTAAGAGCATCTTTGTTAGAGTAGATACTGTAATTGATAATAAATAACCTCATTAACAGCATGGTTCTCCACTGCTTTTTCTCTCAAAAAAGGAAACAAAAGATTAGAATTGAGTCATATATCCAGCGTGAAATATAGGGAATTTCAATTAAGATTCAAGTTGACTTTTTAAAGTGTTGTTCAAGTCAAATGCTACCCCATGTCAATTGCTTCCAGCTGTTGAATGAGTTTGTGGAGTTATAGGGCATTGTAACAACATTGTCTGCAACACTTCTTAATTTTACTTTTAGAACCCAGAAAATAAATCACAAAATGCATCTCAGTCTATGAAATAAATAAGCAATAAAAGAAAAATAAAAGTAATAAACAATCTTTTTTTTCCCATGCAGAAATAAGTACAGAAAACAGCTAAAATGTGCATGCAAATTTCAGGCAATACACCAATTCCTTTCAATGTTAACATTATACCTGTCTTTCTCTTTGAGGAGAGTTTGCATTACTTAGTACAAATGTTGAATTATTTTTGTCTGCAGCTATTTTTTTTTTAAGAAATGCATTTGGAACCCACAAAACCCCAGGACGGTATAGTTAGTGCTACTGTCACCTTAACAGAATCTCACCGAGCATCATCCATAATGAGTGAGCAGGAAAACAGAAGGCCCTTTCAGTTGTCAAGTACAGCTCACATGGCCTGACTTCCTAAATTCTTGTGTCCAAAAGAAAACTAAATGGTATTTTGAAACAAGTGCTCCCATAGAAAAATTTCTTCCAGAATCCAGTGGTCTCAGGTTGAATTGAAAAAAAAAAAAAAAAAAAAAAGCCTCATTGCTGGCCAAGGGGCTTATTCACCATTTTTCATTTCTGTTTGTAATTCCTGTCATCTTTGTTTCTTATGCTTTGGCTAAAAAGGGCGACTCGTATTTATTAGAACTGGGTTTCAATAAACATTATGCATTATGGTGAACCAGGGAGTGATTTATTGATAATTTGTCACTTGTATTTATGAAAATGTAGACCCCAGAGCTCCAGAGCTGGTAAATCATATTCTGCAGCCCCAATGTGTTGGAGGCTACCCACTCTCTGCTCCATTAATGCCAAAAGCACCCCCTTCATGCTGGCTGCCTGTGCAACTCAGACCCTAGTAATCTGCACACTCGCTAATACAAAACAAGAAAAAAGAACAACTGCTGGTGATTTAGGTTTTTTTTTTTTTTCCAATATGTTTTTAATTTAATTCTCAAGTTGCAGAAATAATAAACTGATAAAATATAATTAGATGTGAGATTACAACATAATGAGGCCAGAGAAGGGGCAGGAATGTAAAGGGAACAGTAGATTGTGTGGAATTCTTTTTGCAAAAGTTTGTTTATTATGATACAGCTGTCTAGAGTTTTCACACAGTTTCCAGATGCAGGCAGCTGCTGGTTCTTTGCTATTAAAGAAACAAAGGTTCAGAGTTCATGTTGATCCACTTGTTCTATATTAGTGATGTTTAAGATGACACTTGACTGAGCGGTGGCCTCCAGTCACAGATGAGGTTGTCAAGATGGACATGGTGTTCACTTGCCTCTTGCCACTCACTTATCTCCTCTGGCAAGCACTGTAGCGGCAAGCTGCCCCGCTCTTCCTAATATGTTTATCTCCCGTGGTGATGTCAGCAGAACTCAGCAAATCTAATATTCATGCCCAAGCGGATTTGTTGGTGCTCCTTGTTTATAAGAATAGGCCCTGTATCACCCCCACAGCTGCTTCCTCTAGATATGGAGGCAGGACTTTGTGTTCAAGTTCCTCCCAGACAGGACTTGGGCAGCGAACAAAGCATCTACCTATCTTACTTCCATCCACTTTTTTCTTTTCCAAAAGACCTAAATCCCGCTGTGTTCTTTTTCCACAGATGTGACACATCTTTTTCCATTTAGCCAATTCATGTGGATGTAAAATGTTTATACCAGTAAAATAAAGCAGTTTTTTTTTCTTTTTTTCAAAGAAGCAATTAAGGGGAAAGTAGGATTTCAAAAATACAGTTGAGAAAGAATATTATTTAAAGGCAAGGCTTGAAGTCTTAGGTTTAAGAAATTAAGCTGTTGAAAATTGCATACATGTCCCATGTAGACTTCAATAAAAATCACATGAAATACTCTATAATATCTTATTTTAATTGTATAGCAGTTAGTTACTATGTTTCAAGTTTCAAATACTGCTTATGATTCAGTGGTAAATGTATGATGGAGAGATGGGAAAACTGTCATAATTAACTGTAATTTTGGGTTTATTTCACAGTTTCTTTATCTTTTCTATGATACAATATAGATTGTGAATGTAAAAACACCAAATATATGAATCAAGATTATTGTTAGTTTATTAAATCAAAGACACCAGGCTAAGCTTATAGCCCAACTGTAGGGCACTTGCCTCATATACACAAGGACCTAGATTCAAAATCTAGTCAAATCCCTAGTAAAACCCCCAAAGATGTGAAACTTATTACATGAATTTAATGTAATTTCCACACTTCCTTATTTATGTATGAGTGGCACATGTCAAAACTGTTTCTAAATGAGTCTTGGTATTATTTTTATATATGATGCCATAGCAATTTTAGTGGCCTTCTTTGATGTACATTCTGCTATACATAATTTCATATAACTTCCCCATTTTGGATAGTGGAATGCCATCTAAAAGTGCAAACATCTTTTGAGAATCACAGTGTTAAACCCTGTGGCTGATCTACAAGCACAAAGCAGAAAGACAGCTAACTGTGAATAGTGTGGGCTTTTGGAACATCAAAGTCTACCTCTAGTGACTCACCTCCTCCAACAAGCCCATACCTCCTAATCCTTCCCAAACTGTTCCACCAAGTGGGAACCATGTATCCAAACATATGGATACTAAAGGGGCATTCTCATTCAAACCACAGTAGGGCATAAGATGTGGTGATATATTGTTTGTAATCTAGGAAATAAAGCTTGCCTGAAGATCAGAGGACAGAGGTAGCCACAGAGTTAGCCATAGAGGTCAGGCAGTGGTGGCACACACCTTTAATCCTAGCACTCAGGAGGCAGAGGCAGAGATGCATCTGGATTTCTATGAGTTCAAGACCATGCTGGGCCATACAAGATTAATCCAGTCTAAAAGAGAAACAGAGCCAGGCAGTGGTGGCGCACATCTTTAATCCCAGCACTAGGAAGACTGAGACAGGAAGTGATATGGCTGGGCAGAGAAAGGAATATAAGGTAGGAGGAGACAGGAACTCTCCCTGTTTTCAAGCTGAGGAGTTGGTGAAGTAAGAGGTGGTGGCTGTGGCTTGCTCTGTTTCTCTGACCTTTCAGCTTTCACCCTGATATCTGGCTCCAGGTTTTTATTATAATACCATTTAGGATTCATGCAACAATAAGATTTGCTTAGGGCACCGCTTCTAGCATGGGAGCACTTGAACTATGACAGTAGTCTATGAAATAGACTATGGTGGTATTTTATTTGTACTGAAATGTGATTTTAATTGTATGTTAATAAATAAAGTTGCCTGGGGGTCAGAGCTATTAGAGCCATAGCAAGAACGTGGCGGTGGTGGCGCACGCCTTTAGTCCCAGCACTTGGTAGACAGAGCTAGGTAGATCTCTGTGTGTTCAAGGATACAGCCAGCATTGGAGACACACGCCTTTAATCTCTGTAGAGAGCTGTGTACGGCCGCGCCGCAAAGATGGCGCCGGCATCCGGCTTCTGCCTTCCCGATGGCAGGTGCTCCTTATTTGGCTAAGGCTAGGATCTGGCTTGCTTCCGCGCACATGGACCTAATCTGGCTTGCTTGCATATGTCTGACCCTATCGGCATTGTCCACGTGGCACTGAGTGAGAGAGAAGAAGAAGATGGCTTTCTCTGGGGTCAGAAGATTGTCTCAAGGTTCCTGAATAAACTGCTTGGAGAAGAGCCTGGTGTTGCGTCTTCCTTGCTGGTCGAGGCGGACGCGACAAATCTCAATACCAACCATAGAAAACCTGAAAGTCTCTACTGACAGGCAATGACGAGGCAGTCATGTGTTTGGGTTTACAACCAATGAGAAGGCAGAACAGAAAGACTATATAAAGACAAACACACAGGAAGTAGGTCCTTTTCGGAGAGCTCTCTTGGCTGAAGAGGATCGCTGAAGCAGGAAGGGTAAGGCTCTTAGCTCTGACCTCTTGGCTTTCTTCTCTGAATTGGCTCTGTGTTTCTTATTTAATAAGACGGTTGGTTACATCTACAATAGACTTCTCAGCATTCTATGTGTTTCTCAAAGAAATATTATGATCACATCAGTTGTTTCTCACATGGTCTATAGGCTATTCCAAGAACTCTATATTTATGAGCCAGTAGAATTTGTGTCAATAAAATTACAAAAGTTTTGCCAAGACTGTAGGTTGCTCTCCACAAACTGACAGTAAGGCCCCATTGCTGAAAGACACCTACACAACTCACTGAACATGGAGAATTCGAGCTGGTGCCTACACAGAGCCTTCATCCCTTCATGCTAATGTCTTCGGTACAGGAAGGTACTCTGCTTGATACCAAAGAAGAAATGTAAACACTAACCCAGCCAGAAATACTTTGATTTACAATGGGGGCCTGCCTGCAAGATATGCTAGTGCAATGGTATCACAAAACTTGTGGGAGTAACCAATCGATATCTAATTTGACAGAAGGCTCACTCTATGAGATGGAACGCATTCCTCTCACTGCTTGGGTGACTAAGAACCTGGGACTAGATAGCCCAGAAAACTAGGATAAAACCAAATACTACTGTTCTTTTTTTTTTTTTTTTGAGACAGGGTTTCTCTGTGTAGCTTTGCGCCTTTCCTGGAACTCGCTTTGTAGACCAGGCTGGCCTCGAACTCACAGATATCTGCCTGGCTCTGCCTCCCGAGTGCTGGGATTAAAGGCGTGTGCCACCACCGCCCGGCAACTACTGTTCTTTTAAAATAAAAAGTAACAATAAAATGACTCATAATGACATTGTTCTAAGACTCATAGATGAGTGATTCGCTCAGCCACCATCGGAGAACCTTCCTCTTGCAGCAGACGGGAACAAATAGAGATCCACAACCCAACAATATGAAGGGAGTAGAGACCTTGGTATATTCAGCTCTACAAAAGATGCCTCCATCAAATCCCTCCCCTCAGAGCTCAAGGAACACGGAGGAAGAGAAGGCAGAGAGAGTGTAAGAGCCAGCAGGAATAGATGATACTCAGGAAACAAGGCCCTCTAAATCAACACGATCAATGCACACATGAACTCAGAGACCGAGGCAGCATGCACAGGGCCTGTATGGGTCTGCACCAGATGGGGTCCTAGAGCTGAAAGTAGAAGTGGACACCTGCCCCTAACCCTAACCAGAAGCTATCTCCAATTGATAAACACTTGCAAATAAGAAATTAGTTTTTTCTAAGGGAGACTCATTGGGGAAACAAATTATTCCTAAGGTTAGGCTGCATATCCAGCTTTAGATGGCCAACAGAAACAGGAACTCATGGCATTGCTGGAAGTTTCTTGACTCAATATGTGTCAGGCCTTTTCCTTTAAAATTTTTTAATCATGTGTGTGTGTGTGTGTGTGTGTGTGTGTGTGTGTGTGTGTGTGTGTGTTTTCTCTTTTTACCCTATAGGTCCTTTGCATATATATTATGACTTAAAGTTTAGTGTTTCTGTGTGATTTCTGAGTGTGTGAATGAGTGAGTCTCTGACTCTGTGTCTGTTTCTTATGCCTTTTCTTAGGCTCTTTTATTTCTGTTTGTTTGTTTTTCTCTAATTCCAATGTGTTAATTTTTGTTTTATTTTATTTTATTACTATCCCTTAGAAGCCTGATTATTTTCTGCTGAGAGACAGAAAGGAGGTGGATCTGGATGGGAGGGGAGGTGGGGAGGAACTGGGAGGAGTAGAGGAGAGGAAACTGTAATCAGGATATATTATGTGAGAACAAAATCTATTTTCAATAAAAGGAAAAATATGGAAAGAAATAATGGCGTGGAACAATTTTTTTTTTTGCACACTGTGAATATTTGTTGCTCTTATTGGTTTAATAAAGGGCTGAATGGCCAATAGCCTCATTGGTTTAATAAAGGGCTGAATGGCCAATAGCTGGGCAGGTAGAGGTTAGGCAGGATTTGCAGACAAGAAGAGGGTGTGGGGAAGAAGAAGGGTGAAGTCACCAGCCAGATACGGAGAGAAGCAAGATGAATATGCCATGTTGAAAAAAGGTACTTCCATGTGGTAGAGTGTAGATAAGAAATATGGGTTAATTTAAGTTGTAAGAGCTAGTTAGTAACAAACAAAACTGTCGGCTGAGCATTTATAATTAATATTAAATCTTTGTGTAGTTATTTTGGAGCTGGCTAGTGGTCCTGACAAAAAACTCTGCCTACAAAATAACAAAAGTTTTTGTTTTGCTAATTTAGTTGCTTTTATCATAAATTAACAGTAATAATGAACAAAGTATTTTACCTATTTGATCCAAAGGCAACAGACTCGGCAATACATATTTAAGTCTTTTGTGTAGGTATTATTTTGTTTTAAAGATTTATTTTTATTTGTGTATGCTTATATCTATATCACATATGTGCAGCTGCCCTTGGAGGCTAGAAAAGGGTTTTGGATCCCCTGGATCTAGAGTTTCAGTCAATTATGAGCTATTTGACATAGGAGTTAGGAAATGAATTCATATTCTCTGGAAGAGCAGCAAATCTCTTAGCTGCTAAGCCGTCTCTCTGACCTTCTTGTATAGGTGACATTGTTATTCACATTTTGTACAAGACAAAAACCATCAGGAGAGGTTAAAATAGCTGAGTCAAGTTCATGTGGACATTATAGTTCAGATCCTAAGTAGTGTCCTCCTTCTCATATGAACAGTAATAATTTGGAGTGTGATGAGCTAATCATTCCTACGATGGTTGTTAGTTGCATGGATGAAAGTTTTCTGAAAATATGTTAAGATCATTAGTCAATGACTTTAAACAAATCATAAATCAAGTTGTATTATTTGGTCAATGAGCCCTTAGAAAGGAATGGGCTGTTCCAAAAAGAAAGGATGCATACAGTGAAATGTGAAAGGGCCCATGGATGGGACCACATACTGAGAACTACAGACGTTGAGATCATTCCCAACGAACAACTGTCAAATAAACCAGCCAACCAAAATAAAACAAGTATTAACAACAGAAACCCAATGACTTAGGTTAACAAGCCACAATGAATAGATTATAACACAGTGAATAATCATGGAAGAGGATCCTGACTTCCACATAAGAACCTAGCTGTGGCTGATGACTTAATCTCAGCCGTGTAAGACCCTGAGCCCCAAATCCAGTCATTTGTTGCATGAGATGCTAATTTAGCACAGGAGATGATAAGAGACTATTTCAGTTTGCAAAATTTGAAGTGAGGCCATTGAAAATGAACATGGTTATTAACTTGTAAAGGGTTAAATATTTTAAGTCTGTCTGACTCTTTAATCATCGCTCCCCCACACACTATTTTATTTTATTATATACTCATTCTCTGTCCAGTCATTCTAAACCTTTTGTGACTAAGGATCAAGATCAAAGTTAGGCAAATGTGGTAGTTTGAATGTAATTTGGCCCCCATAAGCTCATAGGGAATGGCCTTACTGGGAGATGTGGCTTTGTTGGAATAGGCGTGATTTTGTTGGAGGTGGGCTTTGAGGGCTCATATATGCTCAAGTCACTTCCAGTATCACAGTTTACTTCTTGTTGACTTTGGATCAAGATGTAGAATTCTCAGCTCCTTCTCCAGCACCATGCCTACATGCATACCATCATACTCCCAACCACCATGCTCCCTGCCATGATGATAATGGACTAAACCTCTGAAACTGTAAGCTACCACCTCTAGTAAATGTTTTTCTTTATAAGAGTTGCAGTGGTCATGTTGTCTCTTCATAGCAATAGAAGTTATTATTTAGTCTTTGAATTTGTGCTAGGATCCTAGAAAGATATGTGTAGACATCAGGACTTAGCTGGTCTAGGCTTATATACTGAGAAAGAGTGGGAATGGGAAATTTATGGATATGCTTATGTTTGGTGTTAATACCAAGTGTTAGCATCTTATTCTCAGTCTGATGTGGTGGTAGAATTTTATGCATGGAGTAGCTATATAAACATTATTTTGGTTGTGAGCCTAGCTTTTAATGGCTGGCCTACTCTGGTGATTGGATGGCCAAACACCCTAACTGTCATGATAGAACTCTCATCCAGTGACTGGGGGAAGCAGATGCAGAGATCCATGGCCAAACCCCAGGTGGAGCTCCAGGAGTCCAATGGGTGAGAGAGAGGAGAGATTATATGAGAAAGAGATATCGAGACCATGATTGGAAAAAGCACAGGGACAAATAGCCAAACTAGTGGAAACACATGAGCTATGAACCAATGGCTGAGGAGCTCCCATGGAATTAGACTAGGCCCTCTGGATAAGTGAGACAGTTGATGAACTTGAACTGTTTAGGAGACCCCCTGGGCAGTGGGACTGGGACCTGTTCTTGGTGCATGAGCTGGCTTTTTGGAACCTAGGGCCTATGCTGGGACACTTTGCTCAGCCTTGATGCAGGGAGGAGGGGACTGGACCTCCCTCAACTGAATGTACCAGGCTGGGCTGACTCCCCAGGGGAGACCTTGCCTTGGAGGAGGTGGGAGTGGGGGGTGGGTTGAGGGGGAGGGCTGGGAGGTAGAAGGAGGGAGGACGGGGGAAATCCATGACTGATATGTAAAATTAAATTAATTATAAAATAAAAATATTTATAATGAAAAAACATTATTTTGGGTTGTCATTAACAAACATGTTGGTATATTAAGCGATGTGTTTTTTTTCTTCCTGATATATTTTGTTGCTTTGTCTTCCTATATAAAATATGTGATTCATCAGACCCAGTTTTACCTCTTTCTAAGTAAAGATTCCGTGAAAGAAAAAAGAAGAAGAAGAAGAAGAAGAAGAAGAAGAAGAAGAAGAAGAAGAAGAAGAAGAAGAAGAATAAGAATTGGAGTTATGAACAAGAAAGTTGAGAATACAAATTGTGTGGGATTACAGCATAAAATCCAGCACAAATCCAGGAGCTGTGTGTGGCAAGAGGAATCTTTTCTTTGCCCAACTAGTGGAGGCTGTTCCATGATAAAGACAGTGGGGAAAATCCAGCTGTGTTGTCCTAGTGTCTAAAAGGAGAAATCAAGAGTCATATGCTGTTTTCCCCACATCCCACTGAGCTAATGAGACACCACAAACCCAAGAGAATCCACCCCAAGTATCCCTTGGACATATTATTTGGAGAGTGGGCTGTGTTCTTTGTCAATCAGGAACCAGAAACCAAATGAGAGTGAAATCCCCCAGAAGGCATTTCTGTGTATAGCTGGGGTAGAAGCACCAGACACTCTGTACCCTTTCTCCTACAACCAGCTTACTCTGTAGTGTTCTGGAAGCTCTTAGGACACAGGTGTGATTCTCAAGATTGGATGTCAGGTGAAGATCTGAAAATAATTACCTAAGCCTTCTGCACATATATTATGGTTGTGTAGCCTGGTCTTCTTGTGGGACTCCTAACCGTGGGAGCAGAGGCTATCTCTGATTCTGTTGCCTGCTTTCAGGGCCCTTTCCTTCTATTGGGTTGCCATCCAGCCTTAATAGGAAAGGAGGTGCTTAGTCTCAGTGCAGCTTGATATACCATGGCTGGTTGATATCCATGGGAGGCCTGTCCTTTTCTGAAGAGAAATGGAAGAGGATGAGTGGATGGGAGGGAGGGAAGGTGGGAAGGGGAGGAACTGGGAGGAGAGGAGGGAGGGGAAACTGCGGTCAAGATGCAAAAATAAACAAAATAAATGAATAAATAAAAAGTTGCACTGGTGTTCACATGCAGATATATAGTTCTCTCCATTCAGTGGGACAGGAACTCAATAGAAATGTCTTATATCATAACACTAAAGAAAAACTGGAAGGCAGGGAAGATAGTTCAGTTAGTTGGTAAACTGCATGCTGCATAAGCATGATAACCCAAGGTCTATCTACAGAAGATATCAAAGTCAGGCATGATGGCACACATTCATAATCCCAGTGCTGGAAAGGCAGAGATGGGCAGATTTCTGAAGCTAGCTGTCCAGTCAGGCGAGCCTACTTAATGAGCTTCAGGCCCCCAAGAGACCCTGCCTCAAAAATTAAGACAGATAGCTCCTGAGGATTGACACCCAAGGTTATTGTCTCACCTGTAAACACACACACACACACACACACACACACACACACACCACACAAACACACAGGAGAGAGAGAGAGAAGAGAGTCTATGTAGGTGTGGTTGTATAAAGGTTCAATTTCATTAATTAAAAATAAAAACAAATTGATTCTATCATTATATTAATAACTATCAATACCAAGCAACAAACTGATATCCATAGAGATCATGACTTGTCCAATGTTGGATGATGAGGTTACTGCCTCCTATATATAGCCTTACATAGTCTTTCACTTCGCCTAGCGTGTGTTCGAATAACATTTACTTCTAATACCAGAAAACTGAAAGCACATTCTCATTCTTTCCTTCTCTCCTTCCCTCTCATTCTGCCTTTCATTTCTTCCCTTACTCTTTATTCTTTCTTACTGTATCTCTCTTCCTTCTTACTGTATCATGAAACTGAGGAGAAGGAGGTTATCAGTGTTGGATGGATCAGTTTAATGGGTAATGGAAAAAAAAGACATTGGTTGGATCTTAATAAAAGTTTGAATTTACAAAGATAAGGGATAAAGAAGGAGAGGAATATATGTTCTTGAAAGAATAGACACAGAAGTGGCCTACAAGTGGCTCTTTAGCAAGTTTGACTGGTGGGCAAGAAGTCTTTGTGTGCTGGACTAGGTCATAGCAAAGCAGTTGTTGTTGAGGGGGGGGGGGTGTCTGTAGTGGTATTTGCTCCGCCCATGACCTTGGACTATAGGGCCTGAAGGGGGTGGTGCTTTCTGCTGTTGTACATGACCTCTTAAAAGAAGAGGAAGAAGTGTCAGGTACCCCTTCTCCCTGATCCTGCTGGCAATTTGAATTCACTCCCAGTCAGATCAGAAGATAACTTCAGCTGTCTACTCTGTTCTGTATTTATGAGTGTATTTCCTCAATTTATATCTTAATAGAACCCTATTGCCTATTAAATAGACTCATGTGGATTGATCTTAATAAGTGGGACCTAATGTGGGGCAAGAATTTCCACCCCAAAACCCGAGAAAGCTTTTTAAAAACGAGTTCTAAAATGGAGCCAAGAGCAGCTTCCTAATTCATATCGCTCATGGTGGGTTGCGGTACAGAGACATGTCCCTTGGCTGCAGCGTGCTTCAGAGGCAACATGGAGGACTCCCAGAGTCTCTGATGGGCCAGGTCATGATACAATGAGGCTTCCTCCAGTTGCTGTCTGCTGTTTTGGGAGCACAGCCATGGGCTTAAAAACACAGGCATACTATTTAATACTGCTTCCCAGAACTGGGGAGATAAGCATGACTCATTGGTACTGCACCACGTTAAAAAACCTAGTGGGGCAGAGCCAGCAGCCAGTGCTGCTGCCGCCTTGGTCCTAGCCACACTGCATTTTAAAGCAATGGTCAGAAGGTATAGACAGTCATAAAAAAGAAATACATAGCTTTAAAATAATAAAACAAAGTCCTTAAAAAGCGGATTAAAATAATTTTTTAAAAAAAGCCACGAAAACATGGAAATTACACAGAGAGTCTGGATTATAGTGTCTTTAGGATTTTTAACTGCAGAAAGACATTTGATTATAAAGGCTACTCAGTTAAACCAATATGTATATTTTAAAGGTATCTTGAATTCAAAATTTATGTCTAAGGATATGTTGTTGTGGAGAAGAAGTTCTGCTTTTCTTTCCACAGAAGATGAGAATCTGTGCATTCCTTCCAGGTTAATATGGTTCCATCAAAGAACTCTGAGAGGTCTCCAAATGATCCAACATCCAGAACAGCTTCAAGGCAACTGGCTCAGAGAATACAGCCGCATAGACTACTTCAGTCAGGGCTTGACCATAATCCTAAAATTATCTTTGTGTCCCCATAAGACTACCAGCACCCCCAATCAGCAGGAAGTAACCTAGAAAACTACACCCACATTCCCAAAAAATGGATTATGGATGTTTGTCTTTGTTTAGGGGTTTGGTTACAAATTATTATTGGTCATAGTCAATCTCTTTCTAAAGAAGAAAAGGGGATAGATATGATAGGATAAAAGGATAGATTACTGAATCTACTTTTAAAAAGCAACAATTTATTTGAAATGTTTTATATTACTATGGATTTTAGTTTATTGATAAAAATTTAAAGTTAATTTTGTTATACTGTATGTATATATTTTACTCTTGTTTAGGGTATTATGTTTATGCAACTCATTTAAAATTGTAATTTATCATTAAGAAATATAGATTAGCAGGGCGGTGGTGGCGCACGCCTTTAATCCCAGCACTCGGGAGGCAGAGCCAGGCGGATCTCTGTGAGTTCGAGGCCAGCCTGAGCTACCAAGTGAGTTCCAGGAGAGGCGCAAAGCTACACAGAGAAACCCTGTCTCGAAAAACCAAAAAAAAAAAAAAAGAAAGAAATATAGATTAATAATCATCTATGATAATCAAATTTATAGTTATGTTAGTTAAGTTTTTTAGGTATACATAGATATGTTTCAATTAGGTAGGTAATCTTTAAACACTTCAAAGTTCTACAGAATATGGCATTTAAAATGTTTTAAAAATTTAGACTTTTCTGGACAACAAGACGTGTCTGCTCCTGGCAGCACCAATTTACTTCAAAGAGGAAAATGGGCATCAAAGACACTCCACATGGAATTTATCTTCTTCTTGGCAAAACTGGCCATCAGGGCAAGAAACTGCTCTTGCCTGGACTGACTGATAATATGTTGTATAAACGGGACATACAGGACCCATAGGAAAATGACCAATGAATTTTGCCAAAACAAGACAAAATGGTCCTTCAGGTTCTTGCTTCATGGAGGAGACTGCCAGACATTCTGTAGGACACAGGGAGAAGCAACTGAGAGACTCTAGGCCTGTAGGCAGAAGAAGATGCCCCAATGTTACAGAGGAACTTTGGAGGACTGTCCAGGCAGCCAGATGTCTCTGTCATTTTTAGTATTATGGAAGTTGCTTGCAATGCACTTTCTGTTTACTTAGGTAATATTATATCCTTCTGGGGGTCTTTGATGGAGTTGAAGACTAGATAGTTATAATTATAGCTTTCCTTAGTCACGATAAAAGATAAATTAGATATAAAACCTGAGACTCACAAAAATAGGATAGATGGTAGAATATTTTCTAATTTTGCCAAATATAAATAGACTAGATATTATAACTGTAATTCTTGCTTGATAGCTGTTTCATTATATGTAATTTTACTGTGTTAAAATTAAAACCCTCCTTTTTGATTAGACAAAAAAGAGGAAGGGCTGTGGGATGTCTTTCTGTATGCTGTGAATATGTGTTGCTATGACTAGTTAACAAAGAAGCTGCACTGGCCTATGGTGAGTCAGGTTATAGCCAAGCAGCAAATTCAAGAGAGAGACAGAAAGAAACGAGGTTGAGGCAGAGGAGACACCAGCCTAGCACCCAAGGAGCAACATGCTACCAGACTGGTAATGCCACAGTCATATGGTGATACATAGATTAATAGAAATAAGTTAATTTAAGATGAAAGAGCTAGCCAGCAAGAATTCTTATCCATAGGCCATACAGTTTGTAATTAATATTAAGCCTCTGAGTGATTATTTTATAAGTGGCTGAGGGACTACCAGTGAGAGAGATTTGTCCTGACCACCGGTGGGGCGGGACACAGGAAATCTTTGGACTACAGGGGTCTGCAAATGAGCACTGGGCAGTGGGATTCCTTGTGAGTCTTTTTTTTTTTTTTTTTTTCTTCGAGACAGGGTTTCTCTGTGTAGTTTTGAACCTTTCCTGGAACTTACTTTGTAGCTCAGGCTGGCCTCGAACTCACAGAGATCCGCCTGCCTCTGCCTCCCAAGTACTGGGATTAAAGGCGTGCGCCACCATCGCCCTGTCCCTTGTGAGTCTTAAATGATGACTGGATTAGGCAATTCTGAGGAACATTTGACTAATGGTAAAAAGATTGGATTAGAGATGATGTGAAGATATAGAATTTAGTCTTACACTAGCATGGGCACAAGGACCAGCAAGTGGCACCACACATACTTTTCTTCCTAAAATTTAAGATGTCACCTTTACTTATTTTTGCTCCTCTGCAATTAGAAAGTAAGTTCTTTGAGATCAGTCAGTTCTTTAGTCCCAGGACTTGCACATGATAGGTGTTCTATAAGTATTTGTCAAATGAGTAGATGAAATGAAAACAACTATCAATTTATCAAATGAAGATCAAATTAGGCACTTTGAAGAAAAAAATTAATTTGCAAATGTTTGGAAAAGAAAAGGGAAACTTTCTTCTAGAGAGTCAAATTGGGTGAGATGCAAAAATTTAACAAGATGATAGTGTCTGTCTGTTGGACTCATAACTACTCAGATTATCAGAGGACTGTCCCTTGCTGCACTGGGTTGAATAGGTATGGACTTCCTTTCTGGCTCTACCCAATATGCGAAATGCTGTGATCAAGGGTACCAGAGCAAAATCCTCATATATTGCTTAAGAAAATGGAGGGATTTAGAAAGTCTCCTCGTCTTCAGAAGGCCTGGTTTCACTTGAGTTCAGCTTCTTAGAATGTTATTTTTGATACCATTTCATTCAGCAGAAACCAGTCTGGTTCAAGAGTGATGGATAAGAAGTTAGAGTCATAAAGCCTGGAGCAGCATTGTTAAATGATATATAGTCCAAGATCTTGATTCTAATAAAGGATCTGTGAACTGCAAGCAGTCTCTGGAAGTATCTGGGAGAAAGATGGCTGAAATATGTTTGTCTTTAGTTGAAAAGCCAATCCATAAAACCATAAGAGTTCCTAAAATCTTTAGCATTTCATGACTGGCTAGGAACAGACGCTCCAGCATCCTTGTCTCAGAGCCTGGGATGTTAAAATACCATCAAGGTCCTTGGGTAAACTGATATTTTCACCTCATAAAAATACCTTTGCATGTTCACCTGAGAAGGAAAAAGTGACATTTTTTTTTCCTGGTGACTCTCATGAAGAATCCCAGTACCCCTTTCAAACGGAAGAAATGGCACAAAATCTTCATTACCAGATGCTTGGAGATGGAAGGAAGGAAATTAGCCACGATTCCTTCAACAGTGTATCTTTTTCAAAAAGTATAAAATTCTATGTACAACCATGTGTACATATGGACAGATATGTCCACATTTTTTTTAACTAACTCTCAAGTCCCCCCCCCCCCCCCCGCCTTCTCTCTTCTCTGATTCCCATTCTTCTTTCAGATTATATGAATGCAAAAATTCCAACCGGAGTTCGATGGTTTTGGGATATCAGGGAACTATCCTGAACTTCTTATATGCCAGTTCTCTTGGACTCCTGAATACTGTAAAAGATGTCCAGCTTTTAAAAGTGTGTATGGGACATGCCTGTTTTGCATCTGTGAGGACTGTAAAAGCCTTCCCATTAGATTGGCTGATCTTTCTGTTACATTGAGATTAATAATGGAAACCTTAATTCCAAGGTTAGCCCTGAATATTTTAAGCATTTGTGGTCCCTCAGCTGTGTAGTAGTGTCAGTTATTTTCCCACTGCTCTTGACATCTCAGATGCTAAGTGCCCAGTGACAGCCCATAGAGGTTTCTCCATAATCCACCTTTATCCATTAACAGACACTCAATCACTAAAGTGCTTACTAGACTAAACATATTTATCCAACCAAATCACACTTTACAATGCGAATCTGCCAATCAGACTCCAGCTATTAACAGGGAACTGCTTTAAGGGGATTTTGGTGTTTGTGCTGTGAAGAGCCTGCTTACCTCCAACAAACCACTAAACCAAATTAACATAGCTGTGTCCCCATAAAAGAAACCAGATATCCTGTTGTGAAAACAGAGAGCGTGGTGGGACAGGCCTCCTTTGATGGCTAACAGTGTGGCAGACAAGGCTTCAGACTTCAAATCTGGCTACCACAGAGTCATTAGGAGCCTCCAGCATCAGGCTTTTGATAACTTTAAAAGCAAAATAAAAATGGAGCGTTGGGTAACTCGGTAAGTCGTCAACGTACTCAGTTACTATTACAACTGCAATAAGTACTGTAATTGTTGGATAAGACTCCTTAATTCTAATTGCTCCTTCAACCGAGATCATGTTGTAAAAGTGCTTGCATTAGCCAAAACTCAAATCCAAGACACACAAATGTGGTAGTAATAATAATTCTTTTTATTGGCCTGGCAGAGAGGAAGAGAACAAAGCTTTAAAAACTTCAAAGTTCTGACTGGGGGAAAAAAAATCAGAATTGGAGAAACTCATATACTCTTTGCTCCTTTATTAGACCGATATTTACTAAGTGCCATCACCACTAGTTAAAACACGGGCATGTTTTTCTTGTCGCCTGTGAGAAAGTTACCCATCCATGCTGCTGGACTAATTTAAGATTTCTGTCACAAACTCCATAGGCCAGTCCTTTATATCTTCGCTGTGAATGCCTAAGCGCTTCAGACTTATTGGTATTATACCCCCTTTAAATAACAAGACTTTAAGGCAGCTTTGACACTTGGTAGGGTTGGAGGGAATTTTCCTTCCACTTAGCTAGCAACAGAAGAAAAGTAGACTTTGCCCAGGGTTAAGCTACAGACACAAAGTAAATAGTAATTCATAAAATAATAGGCCATTATGTTGTGCAGAAAAAACCTGCTACTGTATCCCAGCTCCGCACTTGTGGTCCTAAAATGAAATATGAATTTCCAGTCTTCACTGTTTATCAAAAATAATGAGCACTTTCTTATTTTAGCAGACTTTATAGGCACTTCTGGAGAAAATATTATGTGCAGCTAAAACGGGTTTATTTTGGAGGTCACTTTTCACTCTGAAATAATTTCCAAAGGGAATAAACCATGGCATGGGCATTTTCCCAAGGATTAGCTGAATAACAATGTCAGGCCGAACTAGAAAGTTGTCATGCAACAGAATGACAGAGTTTGCTAGAAATATTTTAGGATCATGGATATATTACTAAAGCAGGAATAATAAATTAAGGTTCCTGTTGTAGTTATGTTTAAGCTTTATTTACTATCTCCATCTCTCGATGTAATGAGTTGGAAAAGAGTCACAAGATGAAGCAGGGCATATTTGGAGGCTAGATGTTTTTTTTCTGGAAAATGTGTGTGAAACAGTCTTGATGGCCTACTCAATAAAAGAACAAAATAAAAACAAATAGGAGCATTGTGTACATTTGATGACATACAATTTTTCACAATTTGCATTAGTAATAGAAACATACTTGTGAATATATTATTTATGTCATTGCACACCAAATAATGATCTTGTAAAATTATCTGCACTGTCTATGAAAAACTACTGAAATTGAGATTGGAAAAATGAAAAAGATTATGTTTCACAGACAAGCAAGGAATAGTGAAAATACTGAGCAAAATCATAGTGGGTAACAATGTTATAGAGTTTAAGATTTGCTTTAAAACTATTTCTTCCAATTAAGCTATTATAGAAAACAAAGTTTATAATTATAATCACACACACACACACACACACACACACACACACACACACACACACACTACTGGCCACTCACTATTGCAGGCTAGATTTTGAAATTGCATTTTTCTAGCAATGATGTGTATCACCTAGTGGGAGCCTGGATAATAGAGCTAGTAAATAATATTTATTGATGTGGATGCTAGAGAGGAAACATACTTCACCTTAGAAGTGTGCATGGTATGGAATAATGAGATTTTATAAGTTCTTTGCAAGACATAGATAAATATGGTTTGCAGAGGAGTAAAGAAACAGAGAAGATAGACCCAGAAAGTTTCCAACACTGGATTGCAAATTGCCATCGACAAAACCTGTCATTCATTTCTTAACACTTTAGTGCCTAATATTGTTCAAGGAGGAGGCTTGTAAATGTTTGTCGGCTAAATAGAAAGGAAGTTAACAATAGATTTAGAGGGAAGGGGACCCGTGGGTTGTCAAGGTGGATTTCTCCTCCAAGCCACTGAAGGATCAAAACTACAGGGCACTAAGTGGGTTAGGGCTCTGATTGAGGAAACTTGTCCTTCCAAGCTTTAACTAAATGAAAGGCAGACAAAAAGGTACATTCAACAACAACAACAACAGCTGAATTTAGTACCCATACAAGGAACACTAAATAGACTTGAGCAGGTTGTATTTTATATATTTATGCTTATGTATGTGTGTGAGAGCATGCATGTGTGTGTATACACAACACGTGCACATACACACACACACCCACACATTTAACAATTAAAGAAAAAGGAAAGCATGATAGTGAGAGGCAGCGAACAGGTTATATGGGAGAGAGTGAAGGGAGGAAAGGGAAGGGGAAAATGGTCTAATGTTTAATTAAAGAAAAAGTTAAATTTAAATTAAATCAGTTTAAAAATACGAAGTCCCGTCCCATCCTCCCCTCCCCCCAATCCCGGTGTTTCTTTGTAGTATAGAAAGCAAGGCTACTTGCCATCAGCCTGGATTTACTTCACTCCCTAGCTGGTGTAGGAGTTTCTTCTGCATCATCCTTGACATGGATCTAATGAGAAAATGATTTGTGATTGAGGAAGAAGGTTCAGATGTAAAACCTTGTTTCAGCATCTCACACTCCAGATAAACGGGTACCTTAGAAGATGCTCAGGACTGAGACACACGTCAGCTGTGGAAATGGAGACCATTGTGGGTTTACATTTGGCTTCATCTGTTAGACACACCCAGGTACAGCATTATCATCTGCCAAAATCCTCCTTCTACCTTGCAGATAGAAATATCTGTACTTTAAAAAAAAATGCATTTTTTTTTCCTTTTCCTTTTTTCATCTTTATCTTTCCCACCTGATACTACTTCAAACCCAAATTCTAGTAGTTCCATCACTTGTTGCTTCTAGTTCCTGGTCCAAAAAAAAGTTTTTGACCTTAATTTTCAAAAACTGAATGTAGGAGATTTGAGGAGTTGTCAAAAAAACTTAAAAGATCTGAAGAACAAGAGTGTGATGGTTAATCATGATTGTCAACTTGATGGGAGTTGGAAAGAAATCTCTGAACACGTCTGTAAGGGATGGTATAGACGTTAACTGGGTTGGGAAGATTCTGCCTGAGTGTGAGCAGCACCATTCCTTAGGCTGCAGTTCTGTAACGAAATCCCAAAAGAAAAGCTAGCCAAGAAGCACTCACCACTCTCTGTCTCCCGACTGGATGCCATGTGCCAAGACAGAACGAGTTCCCTTTGATTGGAAGCCAGAATAAGCCCTTCCTTCCTTAACTTGCTACTTGTCAGTTATGGTGCAAGACTACGAAAAGGAAAGGACAGAATGCATTTCTCTATCCTGGAAAGCGGGAGGAAAGAAAGAAGTTTCCAGAGCACAGACCTTGGTAGATCTTGGGAAGAGATGCCCTGTGCCTTAGAAGTAGTTAGATCCATGGGGATTTGGTAAACAGAAGCTAGATTTATAGACTTTGAACACTGGGAATTCATTGCAAGGACCCCAGAGGAAGGCAGGCTGTGGAATGGGCTTGGTAGAAGCATATAGAGCCACGGACATTAGGAAGGATAGGCTGACGAGCATGGCGGGATGGTGAAGCGATCCAGCTTGTGCGAAGCGATCCTATAAACAGGAATGAGCACCACATTAGCGTCTGAGTGGACTGATGCTGGAGGACCCATTAGAACAATGGGCATTATACACAATGCCCGCCTCAGGGGATAACTGATAACAAAGACCAGATGGCCTTGGCTTTCTAGGTCTTGACACTATGCACTCACAGGGACGCTGGAACACAGTGGTTTGTGATTCACAGGTAGGATGAGGAAGCAAAGCCCAAGCTGGGCTGAATTATTGAAGGAAACCTTCAGATTATTGTACTGCTTGTCAACCGTGGATTTGTAGAGTCCAGCTTATACCGTTGAGAGCTCATTGGTGTTTCTAAAACCATAGAAATAGTACATCTGGCCAAGCAAAGGAAAAAATCCACCCCACAGCCCTCCCAATCTTAGATATATGAGACCAAACACACTACCCTGTGGCTGTTCTTTGCTACACACAAATCTGACCGACTGGATGCCATGTAAATAAGTATTTTCCACTGGTCCAGAGGCCATTAGGTAACAATGGGCCTCATCTGAGGTTGGAAACACAGAAGAAAGGGCGATTTTACTTTTACCCGCTTAATTTTCATATTAAAATTTTTTAAAAAAACAAACAAACAAAAAACAAAACCACGAAACCAACCAAGTTTCCCCCATTATGACTTGTCCTCAACAATGAAATGTCTTTTCAGAACTCTAGTCTGGGGACAACTTGATTTTTTTCTTTTTCTTTTATGGGTTGGTTTTATTTTAACATCGCCCAAGCAGCTCTAATGACGCACACAGTTACAGAAATCTTGGATAGGGAGAAAACCCTAGTAACTCACAAATTATGTTAATCCAACAACAGGCCATTCAGTGTTGTTCAGTGACTGGGAAATTATGTTATGGTCAAATAAACTGTGGGCTTTGGTTCAAAAGGCATTCTCAGGCAGCGGCAGTTCCTCCCAGTTGCCTAGATATTATCTTTTCCTGGAAGAACCTAATATATCTTTAATCCTCAAATTGTGGTGTTGTTTGAAAGGAGGAAAATATATTCTGGAACTATCAGTTGCTTTGACTTACAGTCATAACTAGCAAAGAATTTTTAAAATTTTCTTTTGTTAGTGTAGAGATACTTGGAAGAGACCCTGGTAACGCATGATAGAAAAATTATCTGTATTTCATAAAACATTTTGTTTACTTTTTGAGACAGGGTCTTATGTAGCACAGGCTGGCCTTGAAGTTGTTATGTGCTCAAGGATGACCTTGAACCTGATACTCCTGCCTCTACCTCTTAAGCGCTGGGATTACAGGTGTAAGCCACCATATATACCCTCTTTTACGATTATTAGCAGTGACATTTAAGTCCATGAAGTAGAATTTTTGAGAAAGGCTGTGCCATTACAAAAGATTCACTGTTTTTATTTTTGTCATCCATTACCATGCAGTGAATTAAAATTAATAAAATTGAAAATACAGTTTCTTAGGTTAACCACACTTGAAGCTTGTGTTTGTATAACAAAGATACTCATTCCAACATTCCATGAAGTCTTATTGGACAGCATTGGTCCACAACTTTGACAATTTATCATGAGAGGTGAAAATCTAAATTATTCTGGCATGATTCCATTCTTTCTGTTAAAACAGAACTTTTCCATCACAAGTTTGTGTCAGCAACATTGGGACTATTAAAAAAGGATGATATTTATGCATTTAATGTGTTTAAGATATCTAACATACTTTAAAATTAATTTCATGTCCTAGTCTATACATTTGTGAGTTCAGAATCATTGAGAGCTTACTGATTTTATAATAAGTGATGGATTTTTTAAAATTTTATCTGTCATATATAAAATTTGTGAAGATGTACTCATAAGCAGTTTGGGGGTTTAAACTTACTTGACATTTTCACATTGAGTCAGGGAAGAGAACCAGTTGGTTTAAAAACACTAATCTTTATGAGTGTTATCTCTAGTTTTTCCTGGGCTTATTTTTGAAATCCAGCCTTACTGCTAGTTTGTGGACGAGCTACTCACACTAAGGATGTGAGTCAGTGCATCTAAGGAATGAAGGGATTACATTCCAAGCCCAGCTCTGTCTGTCATGTTCTAAGTTACAACACTATGTGACAAGGCAGTCAAACCAACTGGGTTGTTATTAGGGAACCATGTGTGGATCCTGCGAGCCAAAGTGTCTTCTTGAAGTTGGACTAATAAAAAAAAAAAGACTATGTCACCAGACAATAAGTATTTGGTGGATATGGCAACTACCCTCATCTGATTACTATAAATTATATATGTGTTACAATATCACACTGTAAGTTATGATATGTCAACTGTGAAAATAGAATACTTCTTAGTGACTTAAGATTTAACTTTAGAGAATTTATACTTAAGATTATTAATGTTATTTCCCCATTTATATCAGTAGAGGCTTTTTTAAATTTACAGACCTGTTGTCTGGTATCGGTTCTCAAGTCAGACTTTTTTGAGAGGAAATATTTTATTGTTCTATTGCCCAAATAATGACATTTGCTCCTTGTTTTTAAAAATTAAATGCACTTTCATCATTTTGAAACTTAAAATCATGTATTTGGCGTAGTTAGGAGTTTGTAGATTGGTATCACGGTTTGAACAGTTGCTCTATGCATAAACGAGTCTATCCGAATTTTCCTAGATCTTCACTGTCTTTCAACACGCATGTTCTAGGGCCTCCCTGTCCTAAGGCCAAGAAGTTAAGTGAGAATTTGACCAAACAGAGTCAAGCTTTCTCTGAAATACAGAAATTCAGGATTCACTGTATTTATGCTCTTGGTTTAGTGATGTAGAGTGAGATGATTCTAATTCAGCTCTCAGTAGCACTTTTAATATTTTACTCCAGTTACAATACATATTACAGTTGGTAACTATTACGCTTAAATTTTAGAGTTCTGTATTGATTACTCAAAAACACTACAAGCTAGGTTTGTGTGTACATGCCAATAGTTCCAGAACTTAAGAGACATAGGTACAAGGATTGCTGATAGCTTGAGACTAAGCCAGGGTTACATGGTAAGACACTGTCTCAACACATACAAAACAGAAAACACAAAGGAAATCACTGGAAGGTAATTAATTTAGATTTAGTTTTGAAATATACTTAAAAATTCTGATAATAAATTAAAAATATCTTAAATATTAACACATGATATAGCCTATTCTCTGGAAATTTGTAGTTGAGTTTTCACAACTGAAAAGTACGTACTCTTATTGAAGAGATAGTTTGTGATGTTATTTCCTAAACTAATGCTTTCATGCATAGTGATTTTAATGGTTAAAGTACTACCTGAAGCCAGACATTTGTGGAAGATATAACGTAAAATTTTGTTTATCTGGATTTTCACTGATCTCAGAAATTGCTGTTACTTGGTTATTCATTTCTATTTCTCTGTTTGAGTCTTAAGAATGAAATAAAATGCATACTTACCAATCATACAACCTAGTATATATCTTATGTATCAGTTCCTCAGTGGCCGTACACACATTATCTTATTTAACTTTCACATGAATGTCACTGTCACTAAGGTACTTAAAAAACAAAGACACTGGGATAAAGTTATAATTTACTCATTGGTGAGAAATCAACATAGACAGCCTGATTCTATAGCTCTTTCTGCTAACCACTATATAGCTGATGTCACAAGGAAGGATATAGACTCAAGGATGCTACATAAGGAAGGATACAAACTCAACAATGACTTGTCCAAAATAGAGCAAAAGAAACATGAATTTCAACCGAGTCTAACTTCCAATAATAGCTTTTTTTTTTTTTGCTATTTTTATTATTAAAACTGACTCAGCAAAAGAATATCTATAGGCTACCAGAAGTGAGTAAGAATGGGAAGAAGGTAGGTGAAAGTCTGTTTTGAGTACCTCTATACAACTGTAAGATGCCTATTAACTTGTCACATGGGCCTAGAAATCAGTTTGTATCCATGGTACCTTTCTTTTTGTAGCGAAAACATCCCAGAAGCAAGACTATTTTATCCTGTTGCATAAGGCTTATATTTTCCAGAATGAAAGATGTCAGTGATATCTGGAGGGCCACAACTACTGTTCATTAGAGTTACTTGAATTATTTTGGGGAGTATTTTTTATTTGCACATGTGGGAGATTTCAGAGGTTGGCTTCACTTAGAGACATCCTTGAAGAGTTTGTGATGTCATCATGGTGCACAGTACCATCCTCAGTTAGGGGCTGCTCCAAGAAACACAACAGAGCTTTTAAGAATGGTGTGACAATTCAGTACGACAAGGACAACACATTTGAAAGGAAAACTGTGGCTGTTATTGATAAATTTGGGCCGGTGATTCAGCAATCTGCTGCACATTTACCGAGGCAACTTTAAGTTCAATAGCTGAAGATGCAAAGTGGAGCACAACACACGCAGAGCTCTACAGCAAATGCCAAGGAGTGGTTTGTGACCGTTCACTTGTACGATGACTAATGGTGCTGATCTCCGACTAGTAGGCTCTACAACAATTGGGTACAACAACTGAGACAGCTGCCTTCCTATTTTTAACTCTCGAGAGAGGGAGATTGACAGAATGAAGAGAAGTGGAATAATATTAGTAGAAACAGAAAATAGCGGAGTTTCATAGGAGATAAGAGTTAGAGATGGAATTCAAGGAAACATGGAAATAAAATTCAACATGAAATATGGATCTACTGACATTGCTAACTTTTACTATGCTCCAGTAAGTGCCGGAAAGAAGTTTTTTGAACTTTAACAATTGTGCGCCTATTTGTATATATCAATAGATGCAACGTTTTATGAATGCTTAAAGTTTTTCAAACCTCTCAAGCTTTCTCATGAGCTTCTCACTGCAACTGGAATAAAGGAATAGGGTAAACAATCACTTTGAAAAAAGAAAACCAATGGACTGACTCTTTGAAGAGATATCGAGTAAACATGACAAATCCATATTGAGGTAAAAGTCATTAAACAGCACAAGGGAGTAATATGCGAGGCAACATATTTAAATGGTAGACACATTAAACATTATGAGGTTTAGAGTTTAAGGCAGATTCCCTCACAGGGATAGAGCCAAGGCCAGATCTTGATAGTGGGTGAGCCTGTGGAAGAGAATGGGCAAAAGAAAAGGATCTTTTAGGCTCAGCAAGGATGAATGGAGTCTTGGCAAACCAAAGATGTCTGTGATCTTTGGAGAGCAGGACAGTAGAGAGAAGAGGGCCCGAGGTGGAATGAGGTGAGGTTTACCTGGTGATGATTATTAAAGTTGATATATATGCTGTGCATGAGTCCCTCTAGGGACCAAGGGAACTACCAATTATACAAAGAGTGCTTAACGAATCAAATAAGGTCTCTTCTCATTCCATTTCCTTTAATGCTTTCTCTACCAAAAGGCAACCGAGTCTCACTAGTTCATGATTCATGTTTAAGAGAAATGTTATTCTGAAATTTGTGTTCTAGTTCAGAAGTTTCTCAGTGGGTTAAAATTTTAGGGTAGTTTCAAATTTCTTCCAAATTTTTTCCTCTTTATTATAGTTTGTATAAATATTAATTCATCCTAGAAATGACTTATGGGAAGAGGACCTCCCCCTTCCCCTTTCACCATAGAGCACAGCATTCCAGGAAAACCTCATTTCTGCTGATGAATGGCTATTGGCATACGGAGATCTGGCATGAGGCTGGGAAGAAGGGGTGTAGCTGACATGAGAAAAGCTTGAGAAGGAAACCATAATCCCCCCTCAAATTCGGTGCTTATTAGAGGAGCTAAAATGATTAAGCAGCTGGAGGTTTTGATGTATGAGGAAAGATTAAGAGAATTACATGTGTGGAGGTTGGCTGAAGAGCTAAGGAGTATTGCATGCATGAGTATGTGGTGGGCAGGAGGGCGGCTGATAATCATTTGCAGATAATTGAAGGTAAAAGTCCCAAAGAAAGCGAGGGATTGTGAAGGTGGTCTTTAGAGGATTATCTAAAGGTAATGGATGATCTGGAGAAAAGGGGAAAATGTTTCATCAGGAAGACTTTCATAATGGGTAAGATTTAAGGGTAAAAACATAATAATCTCGTAACAGAAGTGGTGAAATTCCCATCTCTTGACTCACTTAGGGGAAGCCTGTGAAGTTTTGGGAGTGTATAAGGCTGCTTTGGTGGGGGAACAGATTTGGTCATCAAGTCCATCCCTTGTCCTGATGTTTTATGGCTTGATCTCCAAGATGAATCAATTGGTAAACAAGAATTTGGAAACTCCCCAGGAATCATGTCTATCTTATCTCACCGACGATTTTCAAGTAATAAAGACGTGTGTTCCCATCTCTTCCTCTTCTGATTTCCACACATTGTCCCTGACATTATCATTTCTTAAGGTACATTCTGGTCTGTGGATAGAGGAATCACATGACTAAAAGGATAAGCAACATGTACTCCAGCAAATGGCAGGATCAAGGAACATTCCTTTTACTGAAATCTTTTTTCCAAAGATGGCCGATGTGTCATGGGGGTAGGGGACGTTCAGTGTTCCTCAGTGCTTAGACCATGTTGCCTCGTCACATGAAATTGGTCAAGACTTGGAACAAGTCATTTTAATGCTCACAGAGTAAATAAAGAAGTCCCATGACCATATAATTTACTGTCCTTTGGGCTCACAGTTTCTAACGTTTTTCCCTGGAGAAGAAAAAAATAATCTTCATATAAGATTTTTGTGCATGTTTCTTTCCCAGTGTTATTGATGCAAATAATTAGAATTAACCTGAAATCATCAATGATAGATTAAGAAATTTTATTATCTCCTTCAGTAGCTAAAAAATTATGGCTTTTGAAACTATGTATTGACATGTAAAAACACACAATGATATTGGAAAGGACACGCACATTCAATGGCTTCCTAAAGTATTTAGGTAAATTGATACCCAGAAACAGATAGATATTTAGTTACCTCTCTGTCTTTGAGTATTCCTTTATGTCTGTGCAAGTAATGTGCACTACTGGCCATATTTGAGCATTCTTTACCTTTAAGGTACAAATGGTTGCATTTGGATGTGAATGTTTTTCATTAAATAATTGACCATATACATAAAAACTTAGGCAGATACACATATGTTTCTGGATCATTTAGAAAATGAGTATAATTCCTTATGACCTCTACCTCCTCCCGCTTCTGACAGTGTCTCATGTAGCCCTGGTTGGCCAGGAACTTGCTATGTAGACTAGGTTGGCCTTGAATAAAGATTTGCCTGCCTCTTCCTCCTGAGTCCTGGATTAAGGGGGAGTAACCACATCTGGTCCATCAAATTTCTTCTCCCCCCACTTTTTGTAAACAGAAATTGAAAGAATGTTGAAGATGGATTTATGTTCACACTTTACAAGCTATGTCCAAGTACTTTAGTGTATCAGAGTATTTTCTGGTGAGAAGAGCTGTCACTGGCATAGTATTAGACACTTTAAACATCACTAGAGAAACTTTAACACAGCAGGGTACATTTCTTACTCTTCAAGACAGGGATATTAGATTGTATTTGACAGTGAATCAATAGAGGGATTACTATGAACATTAAACCCCTATTGCCTTTACAGTTAAGTTTTAATTATGGTCATTATTTTTTTATTATCATAAACGATTAAGATTATGAAAAAGAATAATCACAATGATAAGAAAAAATACAAAATGACAAGCAATTACACATATGAAAGAAATTCATGAGTCAATCACTGATTAAAAAGGAAAACTTCCTTCTATAAATATTTGTTGTGTTCATACGGTAGGCCTTTCATCTCCTAGGGTCTGGAGCATCATTAAGGAATAAAAACAATAAAAATGTTTGTTTCTGGGGCATTTTCATTCCAGTAATTGTTAACTCTTCTACAATGTAGTATGCTTTTCTTATGTACACTTAGTAGGGGAATGTCCTTGGTCAGCCCAGAATTCAGGCAGTCAGAAAGAGGAATCATTTCCTTCATAATGTTTCTGGGCCCAAGGTGTTGCCATGGAGAAATATAAATAAACTCTGCATCATCACTTGCCTTTGGTTGACCTAAAGATCACTGTTTTTGTTGGGCATATTACTGAAGTGATTAAGGTTGGTTTAACACTGTTCTGAAACAATGTAAGTAATTATCACCCTATTTTGTTTAGGTATTTATTATTTGATTTTTCTCTCACTTCTACATCAATTTAAGATTCCTCATCAATTGTTTAAAATGTGCGTGTGCGTGCACTGCACGCACACCACATTCTTTTTATTAATCTGCCCTTCTACTTTTCATATGAAGGAGGGACAGACTTATGAGTTTAATACTTAATAAAAGTTAATAGGCTATTAACTTTTAATAAATGTTTTAATAAGTTAATACGCAATATGAGAAACTGGTTTAGACAGGATTGAGACCAAACAGTCTAGCTCCCAAGTATGGCTTAGTAAACACTGCACCTTCTCAAATACAGCTGGACTTTCCCCTACTTCTCTGACTCAAGGATGCTTATAAGGGAAGACTCTTCATGGTTGGTACCACTGAAGGTATACATACATTCCAGAGTGGCAGAGGCAATTATTTGTAACTGACTGGTACCTAGTTTCCACTCTTGTAAGTTCTTCAGCTAACAAACACCCATGTCTTTCTTCCTAGGTACCTACCTCCTCAGTACTCTTTTTATTTCTTTTTTCCTTCAGGCCATAGACTTTAAAAATTATTTAGTCTCCATCAAGCAGGTATTTGTTTCTCTTTCTTCCGATCCATACAACCCATAGGCTCTCCTATAGCTAGAAAAGTTCTCTGTGCTTTAAAAATTTAAAAGGCAAGTCTTTTTCCTCCTGAAAGTGGTCTTGATATCAATCGTTCATCAGTCCATATGTTTCTTCTCTTTGTTACATACTTTTGATCCTATAATTGAGGTTTTGATAATTAATTACCGATTATTAAATAATTGTAATTGTATTCTGTTTTGCTCTTTTGCTTATGAAAATTAAACTCTGGCATTTAAACTTCTAATAATTAATTTGTCATAGTTTTTTTTGTACTTACTTTGATTTTTTTAAAGTTAGTGCATTAAATTATTATCTATTTATCTCATTTTTTGAGTCTTTTGGCACTCTTTTGAATTTTTTGATGAAGACAAGTATCTTAACTGTCTGTCTCATTATATTCCTGGCCTTGCTCATTTTATAGAAACAGTTCTTGTGTAGTCCCAATGGGAGAATCATCTTGGCGCAGGGCTTAGCAATTCTTTTTAGTAGATAAAACTTAATGTTTTTAAAACATTTCCCCTTGTGAAGTTAAGCTGAATTGCTAGTTTTTAATTATATCCATACCATTAGAGTGCTACCCTTAATTTATTTACCATTTATTAGGGAATCTAAGAGCACTTGTTGGCCAACAAAATGGATGTCTGCTTATTTTGAAAGTTTGTATCTTTTGCAGTATCTTAGAAAAAGTTTCTGGGGTTTGGAAAGATCACACAGTTCTGAAAAAATGTCTGCATAATTTAGCAAGAATCTATCTGTACATTTCCAGAAAACAAAATTGAAACTGTTCAGCATTTTTATATTTTCAGAAATTATTCTTCCAAGAAAAGTGGCCTCCTCTTTGATGTAAATGTTGAAATTACAGCATCTGACAGATTGTTATAGACTATTTTTACATGGCTCTGGATATTGGGTTATTCAGGGTTCAGGAGAGCAACAGAGGGGAGTCACTGTGAATGGTTTGATAAAATATCTATTGCTTCCATCATTAAAGATTAGAAATATTTCTGTATATTCTTTTGGGTTTTAAAGGAGAATTCTTACCAACACATTGTAGATAAATTTTTAGAAGGGTTGAAATAACACAACAAGTTACAGGAATGTAGAAAGATCTGATGGGATGTTTGAGGTCCAAATGTGGGACATTTGAGGACATAGTTTCCTATATGGGAATCATGTATTTAGATGAAGAAAACAGAGGGTTTAGGAACTAATAGGTTGAGACAAAATATTCTGTTGACTCTGCCTACCCAGTAATTGCAGCTTATGAGATGACCAGTAGGGCTGGAAGCCCAGCTGCACTCCAGTGGTGGTTGGGTCACTGCCAACAACCGCTGGTGTACAGGGTCTTCTTGCTTTGTTGTGTATTAACTCTGGCAGACCTTTGGCATTTTCATCACTTTGGCATAGAGGGCCTTTCTCTGAGTGGTCTCTGCTAGCCTCTGAGGCTATGTATCTCTGTGGCAGCACTCCACTGAGCCATTAAAATCATCACATTTGACCTTGTTAGTGTTGTAACAGTCTTGGAAGCAGGGAAGCTTCACCCAGGTGGGATTTGCTTCCCTAAGAAAAAGTCACAGAAGGCCTAGTGTTCCTGTTCTTTTCTAAAATAACCACCAGACTTTCTTATTTTCATTTACTAAGTGTGGGAATAATAAAAACCAAAGAATAAAGCGCCATGAGAGTTGACTTGTAAATCACTAGAAGTAATTTGGTTTGTGTTTTTTAATTAACTCACAGCCAAAGAGAATTACAGAATGTTGGAATTGTATAGTTCGACATCTACATATCCACATGATCCTCTTTATTACATTTCCAGGCATCTTGTCATTCAAAGAAATGAATCTGTTTATTAATGAGGACCTTAATTACTTCTTCACTCTCCTCCTCTTCTGTGGTACTGGGAACTAAAAACAGGACCTCATGTACATGATTTACTCCAGAGCTATATCCTCAATATGATTAACAAGCATATATGTATATATATATTTCTTCATATACATATATGTATATATATGTACCAATAATCCAGGCACAAATCATCCAGAAAGACACTATGAAAAGCCTATACCTTTGAATAATACGTACAGAAGGAGGAGAAGAAACCTAGATAAAAGGCACAGAAAATATTTTCAACAAAATCATAGAAGAAAATTTCCCTAATATAAAGGAAGAGGTGCTTATTAAGGTATAAGAAGCATACAGAATACCAGAGAGGAACAGAAAAGAACTTCTCCCATGACACATAATAATAAAAATACTAAATGTATAGAACAAAGAAGGATATTAGACAAGTCACCTAGGCAAAAACTAAACAGAGACATATTGGAATTAAATTATGTCATTAGATCAAAGGGACTTAAGAGACAGCTACATAACATTTCACCAAAACTTTAAGGAATACACTTCCTTGTCAGCAGCCCATGGAACTTTCTCCAAAATTGACCACATATTAGACACAAAGCAATTCCTATCATATATCATCATATCATATGTGTATATCCTATACAAAATAAAATATCATTCAATAACTCTAACCAGGCAAGTGGAAGACATATAATAAACACTTTAAGACATTGAAGAAAGAAATTGAAGTAGACACCAAAAAAAAAAAAAAAAAAAAAAAGGAAGGAATTCCCATGCTCATGATCAATAAGGTTAATATTGTAAAAATGACCATCCTATGAAAAGCAATGCAAGCCAGGCGGTGGTGGCGCACACCTTTAATCCCAGCACTCGGGAGGCAGAGGCAGGTGGATCTCTGTGAGTTCGAGGCCAGCCTGGTCTACAAAGCGAGTTCCAGGAAAGGTGCAAAGTTACACAGAGAAACCCTGTCTCGAAAAACAAAAAAAAAAAAAAAGAAAAGAAAAGAAAAGAAAAGCAATGCACGATTCAATGCAATCCCCATCAAAATTTCATCACAAACGTTCACATTAAAAAAATCTATCTTCAACTTCATATGAACACATACACACACATAACAAACAAACAAACAAACAAACAAACACACAAAACAAGAAAAATCTCCAAACCCCCAAAACAAACAAAAAACCTCAGGCCAGCTAAAGCAATCTGGAATAATAAAAGAACTGCTGGATGTGTCCTCATCCCTATTTCAAGTTGTATTACAGAGCTCTAGTAATAAAATAGACATACTGATCAATGGAATCAATTTGAAGACCCAGACATAAGTCCACACACCCACGGACACCTGATTTTTGACAATGAATTAAAAAATGTTTTTTTTTTTTTTTTTGGTTTTTCGAGACAGTGTTTCTCTGTGTAGCTTTGTGCCTTTCCTGGAACTCACTTTGGAGACCAGGCTGGTCTTGAACTCACAGAGATCCGCCTGCCTCTGCCTCCCGAGTGCTGGGATTAAAGGCGTGTGCCACCACCGCCCAGCTGAATTAAAAAATATGTACTGGAGAAAAGGAGAAAAGACAGCATCTTCAGCAAATGGTGCTGGTCAAACTGGATAGCTGCATGAAGAATATAACTAGATCCATATTTATCACCCTGCTCAAAATTCAACTCCAGATGGACCAAGGACCCCAATAATAGATCACACATGTTGAGTGTGATAGAAGGAAAAGTAAGAAATAGGCTTGAACTCATTGGCACAGGAAATAACTCTCTGAACAGGATACTGATGCCACAGGCATCGATGCCAACAATTAATGGTACCTCATGAAGCTAAAGGGTTTTAAATACAGCATAGGACACCATCACTCAAGCAAAGTGGCAGTCTGCAGAATGGGGAAAAAATTTTTTTAAACCAGTTATACACCTGCTAGAGTATTAGTATCTAGACTATGTATAAAGAGCTAAAATAACTGAACATCAAGAAAACAACTAACCCAAATAAAAACTGGAACATAGAACTAGACAGAAAGTTCTCTAAAAGTGAGACTCAAATGTCTGGGGGCACACTTACAAAAAAAGTTCGACATCTTTAGCCATCAGAGAAATGTAAATTAAGACTAATTTCAGATTTCATCTTATAGCATGGAATGGCCAAGATAACAAAACAGATGACAGAACATCTTAGCAAGGATGTGGGAAAGGGGAACACATATTCATTGCTGATGGGAGTGTGAAACTAGTACAGCTCCTATGGAAATCAGAGTGGAGGTTGCTCAAGAAGATGAAAATAGATCTACCTCAAGATCCAGCTTTACTGCTATTGGGAATATACCAAAAGTCTCTACATCATACCACAGAGGGATTTGCTCATCCATGTTCATCGTTGTTGCTCTATTAATAATAGCCAGATACTGGAAATAGCCAAGATGTCCATCATCAATGAATAATGACAATGTGGCACATTTATACAATGGAATATAATCCAGCTATAAAGAAAAATGAAATTATGAAATTTTCAGGTAAATGGACAGATCTAAGAGCAATCATCCTGAGTGAGGTAACCTACACTCAAAAAGACAAATATGAGATGTTTTCTTTTGTATGGGGATGTTCACTTTTAAGGTATTCATATGTATGTTTCCAACCAAATAACTACAGAGGTTAGGTACCTAGTAAGGGGCTGGTGGGAGGAGAGGATCTTCCATGGAAGGGGAAATAGAGCATAACAATATAAAGAGATAAAGCAGAAATTAGAATAGCAGGATTAAATGAATAAGGCAGTGGGGATTAGGGTAAATGAGAGAATACAGGAAGGGACAACTAACACTAAAGGCCTTTTGAAAAGCCATACAGAAACCTACTAACCATAGAAGCTTCCTAAATACATACATGTATGGAAGGGATCTGAGTGGAGTCACCATATAATGGGGGAGACAATGCACCAACTAGGCATCTTATGCCACCAAGGAAATTGTTCAGTCCCAGGAATGGGTCACATCTTGGGGAATCCCTGGGCAAAGGTTCCCATGGAACCCACCGAACATCTCAGGCTACTGCTCATGCTATTGGTTGCGCTCCACAATTTGATGGTAAGGCCCTGTGGCTGAAGACAGCACTCACTCATGTCATCAGACACAATGAGGTTGAGCTGGTGCCCAACAAGAAGCTTTACTCCTACTGAATAGAATTCATCGTGCTGGAAGGTACTCTGCATGATACCAGAGCATAAAGGTAATCTACAGTATCACTCACCTACAAATCCTGTGACTTATAACAGTGGCCTGCCTGCAAGATATACTGGTGCACTAGTGGCTTAAACATCACAGGAGTACCAAGCACTTTTTAATTGGTCTTAAAGCCCACTCTGTGGGACGAAACTCATAACTGACACTTCTAAAGGGGCCAAGAGCCTGGGAAGCGAAAGTCATGAACCCTGGAGGAAAACCCACTACTCATGAAAAACAGTGATGAAAACTATTCCCAATGATATATTGCTGTATGTATAAATCAGAACATTGCTCAACTTTCATCAGCGAAGCTTCCTCTTTCAGTGGATAACAATTAAAACAGAGACTGCAAACTGGACAGTTACTCAGTGAGAGACTTTGGAGCACTCAGTCCTAAGGGGTATGCCTTTATTAAACTCCTCCCCTTAAGGCCTAGGGTTCTATATGGAAGAAGAGGCAGAAAGATTGTAAAGGCCAGAGGTGGTGGATGACTCCAAAGAAGCAATGTCTTCTGAAAGGACCAAGCAGATGCCTTATCAGGCTGCTCAGTCTTCTCTCAGAGATCAGGCCTCAATTTCAGTTTCCTGAGACTAGAGCAAGCAGTTTCTGGGAGGGCTGTGAACAAAAGACACAGTCCTTGTAATAGCTCCCTTTCTGCACAGACTCTGACTGCTTAAGGTTTAGCCAATTGTTTACTGTCTGGGACCCCTCACCAACTTAGAGCTATATGTATGGGTTAATGTGAATGTGCGAGGCCAGCCAGCCTCTATGGCAGCTCAAGGACAAAGCCTGGGACTTGTCCAGGCTTTCCCTAAAATGATAACTGTACACCCCAACCAGTAAATTCAAAGGTTACATCCTCACCCAATCACATGATGCAAAGGCTTCTACCACCCTGCTTGCGGTTTTTCACTTTAAAAACCCCTCACCCTGAGAGCTCAGTGCCGTCCTCCTCCACCTGCTGCAACAAGTGTTGGAGACAACCAAGCCTGGGCTTGCTTGTTATCAATAAACCCCCGTGTGTTTTGCATTGGATATCGGCTCTGTGGTGGTCTTGCTTGAGGCTCTTGTGACATGGGCACAACACTTCTAGACATAGCAGGACTGGTATGTATATATGAACTTACAGGGACTGTGATAGCCTTCATAGGATCTGCACAGGTTCAAACTGGGCAAAATACAAACACTAAGCAGGAGGTGTGGCCACACACTCACATCCCTAATCAGGAAGCTATTTTCTGTTGGTGACTTCTTTCATCCCAGTACTGGGAAGCACACACACACCTTTAATCCCAGGAAGTGATGTCTGGGCAGAGAAAGGTATATAAAGTGTGAGGAAACAGGAACTCACTCTCTTTAGGCTGAGGATTTCATAGAGGTAAGAACTAGTGGCTGACTGCTCTGCTTTTCTGATTTTTCAGCTTTCACCCCAATATCTGGCTCCAGGTTTTTTTTTTTTTATTAAAAGACCATCTAAGATTTGAACAGCAGTCTACAATACACAACTCTGTTGTGAGAAGGCACACTAGAGGTTGCCTGTGCCCTAGTGAAGGAGACAACCCCAGGCAAGGGCTGCTTTGGGAGTGATAAGTATGTTTTGAAACGAGATTGTAGTTGCAATTTCATGGATTTGTGAATACATTAAAATTTACAGAATTGTCACATTAAAAGATTTTAAAAATAAAGTAAAATATGAAGACAATGTACTATGTGATTCCATTTAAATGAAATTTGATACAGAAAAATTAGTCACTGGTGGTAATGGTTCTCTCTGGGACTTACTGACCTTGGATGACACAAGGGTGTCGGAAACAATTATTTTCTTTAAGTTGTGGCATATATATATATATATATATATACACACATATGTATTATTACATATATATGATATGTGTACTTCAAAGTCTTTACATATATAATTATATCATGTACTTTATACTGCGTATGTTATAATAAAATACTTTAAGTAATTCAGAGGTTTTGGGCTAACATAAATTTAGACTTACAAGAGCTGCACTTTTTTGATGTTAGAAAAAGATGAAATTATAAGTTGATAGAAAATGTCACATTGCATTATGTGAGTCATAATTTACTTTGCAAACAGAGCAGTTTTATTTCTGACACATCATGGATACTTGACACAGTCGCCTTTTATTTTCTCCTTTTATAGTTACTGTTATGCTAAAGAACAATTTGATAAGGCAAACCTTTTCATTTTCTGAATAAAGATGTTTTTCCTTTTTACTTCTCTTTACTTTTTTACTTCTGAGTTTTATTAATAAATGTCAAGAAAAGATCATTCCATGTCACAATCCAATATTTAAAGGAACACAAGGTAAATATAAAAGATAGAAATGTTTGCATCAGTCCTAAAAGTCACTTCACAAATAATGAACTATGCTGGCTTCCACATGTTTAACAACATCTGGAGAGTACAAACTGGTTTTCGTTATCACAGGACTATTTGTTAAATATATTTGTAAAAAGAAGCAATACACTTGCCAATTGCTATAAATTGAGCTTCGTAGAGTCAAATAGCTTTTAATTGCTGATAAGGACAAAATTTCTATGATCGATTAGATTTTAATTATCATGAAGCAATCTTTGATTTTTTAAAAATATTTGTCTTAATTTGTCAATGATTTAACTCTGGGACTATTTCTATTGGTTACTTTTGATTGAAATGTGCCAAGAAACCTAATGTTCTTAATAGTCACTATAATGGAATTTAGGGTTTTCTTTCTTTTTTTTTTGTATTTTCAGTTTGGGAGCTTGAGTCAAGATATCAGTACATAATCACATTTTGTGTCATGATCATTTCAAAAATATATAATTTTTTTCACTCAAAAAACTTACAAGTGGTTTTTATAACCTAACTGGTTCAGTAAGTACAGCCAGTAAAAATAAGGGATAAACTGATAATACAATTTGTTCTTAGTGGACTTAAATACAGAAAAATAAAATAACCCTAGGTAAAAAGATTAATCTGAGTGACACACTTCACTTCCCCTGCCTTGCAATCCACTCAACTTAGGAATTTTCCTTCTGCCCATTCTTATCTTCCTGTGAACATATTTAAAAATAAAATTCAACTCTCTCTCTCTATATATAAAAGTTATATTTAGTTAGTCTCAATTTTTAAAGGCATAAGATCCTAGAAACCAAAGTCCATGATAATTTGCTTGTATATACTAATTTTTCTATTTACAAAAATGTAAATCATGCAACACTGCACGTACAGAGATAAGATGCAAATTTGACTCATGTACAGCAATTGTTGATTTTAGTGTGTTAACTTGGCTTGGATAAAATATGACCAAATGATGGCAAGTTCCATGTGTCATTTCTGGGCACACTGGGGAAGGTATTTGCAGAAATAATTGCCATCACGTCTGAGAACCAAGTAAAAAGGGTGGCCTTCCTATGTTGGAGTGTCACCTGATCTGTTGAGGATCTTGGGGTGTCACCTGACTGTTGAGGCTCTGGGGTGTCACCTGACCTATTGAGGATCCAAAGGGATCAAATAGGTTGAGGAAAGTCAAATCTGATGTCTGCTTGAGGTGGCCATTAATCTTTTTCTGCCTTCTAACTGTACATTGGTACTCTTAGTTTCTAGATCATGGGCTGGAAATTTGTTGTTCAATTTTTAAGGCCTTCTCAGCCTCCACGATCTCATGAACCACTTTTTCATAACAAACCACCTTCTGTGTCTCTAGAATATGGCATTGATTTTATTTGCCTGAAGGGCTCTACCATGTACTGTTGTGTGACTTTTCCTTGGAAGATATGAATAAACATCCACTCACCCCAGATAGGATACTGAGTACAGATCACAGATTCTTCCTAAGTCTAGCTTGATGAACTGATGAGTTTTTGAGGTTACTTACCTCAAAAGTAAGCATAGGTGAGGGGCTACTCACATGGGCATGGGTGATCCAAACGCAGAGAAGACTCACTTAACTACACCTGTAGGAAGCTTATATTAACCCTAAGGATGGTCTCCTCTCCCCAGAGATTATTATAGTTACTATAACATTGGAAGGAGCCTTGTGAATCTTGTAACTTTCAGGAACTTCCTGAGACATGCCAGTTTTGTTTACTTCCTGAGTCTTAGGAGCCTCCTTCCTTTCTCTAGTAGGGAATGCTTCAATTTCGAAGAAAACTACACAACCAGTACCCTCTTGTTTAAAAGTGTCAAACTTTAAAATTTTTACTGGCAAATAATATTTTCCATTCAGTTCTTCAATTCTCAAAACTTCAGAGAGCACTTAGTCTAATAGCACTGAAGAGCTAAATGTAGAATTGATTTTTTTTGGGAGGAGGCTTCTTTTAAAAATATGATTATACTATTTTGATTTAAAATAGCAGATGTCCAAAATAAAAGCTCTTTTGAAGTTTTACTTTTAGGAATTATGGATTTTATTTATATATTGCCTTTTCTTTGACCATATGTATAAATTTTAAGGAAAACAGGATGTTGAATGCATGTATATAATGATGCCTGTGTAGGCTATGTTTTAATATACAATAAAAGTCAAATGTGTGGAATTTTAACCAATCATATAGATATATAGCTATAAGTTTCCTTGGCTTTCTGAAGAAATGTCTATAGGGAGCCTATAAAGTGAACATTTGAAAATCAATTTGTCTCCCTTCCTCTCTACTTCACTCCTTTCTTTCTTTCTCTCTTCTTTCTTTTTCTTTCTTCCTCCCTCCCTCCCCCTCTCTCCGCCTCCCTCCCTCCCTCCCTTCCTTCCTTCCTTCCTTCCTTCCTTCCTTCCTTCCATCTTTCCTTCTTTTCTCTTTTTCCATTCCCACCTTTTCTATTGCATTTTGTAACTACTGGTTTGTCTTAATATGTACTACACTTAATTTATAGGTTTACACCATCAAAAGCATTAATTTAGTGATTTCTAATTTTATTTTCTTCTATAGCTGCAGGTAAAGTCAACATTTTATGTTCAAGTCAGGGCTTCAGCCTATGTATGCTGTGGGGGCTCCTTTGAAACTGTCTCTCCTGTGTAAGCCCTTCTCTTCCTTTTGTCTCTTACTCTCATGAGCCCTCTCTTCAGGCCAGAAGAAGACACTTTCGGATTTTTTTCAGGTTTTGCCTGTTCACATCTACACATAACTCATGTAAAGACTTTCCATTCTTTACATGCAGGTTTTAACCCCTCAGAATCAAGCAGCCAAAACAGAAACACTTTCATGCCTCCCACAGAAACAGAATGAAGAACAGATAGTGAACTTTGCAGTTATGTATGTGGAAATTACAATTATACTCTGAATGTAACAATATGGGAAAGTGTTCAGAACTGCACACTTATAAAGTTAGTTATTTGGGAGAGGAGGAGAATTAGGATATGAGGTGATGAATTTCCAGTCTTTCTTCTCATCTCTTACTATTCAGTCTTTCCACAGTATGTTCTCAGTAATTGGTCCCTCGTCTACACACACACACACACACACACACACACACACACACACACACACACACATATATACAGATTTGCCTAAAAAGCAAATGAATGTGCTGATGCCAAGAGATCTGAAGTCCAGATCAACTTCAAGAAGAAGGAGGAGGAGGAGGAGGAGGAAGAGGGAGAGGGGGAGGGGGAGGGAGAGGGGGAGGACAGAGAAGGAGAAGAAGAAGAAGAAGAAAGAGAGAGAGAGAGAGAGAGAGAGAGAGAGAGAGAGAGAGAGAGAGCGCTCTTTGAAGAGAAAGCCCACACTCCCCAGGGTGTTCTTGCTCACTGTTTCCCTGTACCACCTTTTGTCCTATTAAAAAGTTCTCCATGCTCCCCAAGCCCTTGAAGATGGACATGTGAGATGTCGAGATCACACCAGTCTTTTTCAGGTCTATCTGTTCTCCAGCTTCTTTTCTGGATTTTATATAAGGTTGTGCACAGTATATAACCTCAGAGTCTGAGAACACAAACGTGACTTATGATAGCTACTTTTCTTAGAGCTGTGACTGAATACTCTGAGCAAAACGACTTAAGGAAAGAGCTCATTTTGACTCACAGTTTGAAGGTACAGTCCACCATGGCAAGGGAATCACAGAGGCAGAGCTTGAGGAGTCTTGTCACATGACATCCCCAGTTAAGAGGCAGAGTGACGGATACTCATTTGCTAGTGCTTAGCATGCTGTCATCTTTTCTGCAGTCTGGAACTCAAGCCCCAGGAATGATGGGGGAAACATTCAGGGTGTGTCTTTCCACCATAATTTATCCTAATGTAGATGATCCTTCACAGATATCCCCAGAGATTTATTTGCCTCCTAAATGATCCTAGATCCTGTGGAGTTGACAGTCAATATTAATAATCATAATTACCCAAGTAACAGTTTTTTTTTTTGTATTCCAGTGACCCAGTATAAAAATAGTCACCGTTAGTGAAAGGCTATGAGATTCACAGGTGAAATATGCAATCTCAAATTGTTGATCTCTTAACAATTATGAAAATATATTCTGGCCCATAGGTATATGTGTGTGTGTGTGTGTGTGTGTGTGTGTGTGTGTGTGTGTGTGTGTGTGTGTAAATACAAAGTTGAAGAGATAAGGTACTTAAGTTTAGACGTTATCCTTGTGTTTTCTCCAAGGGAAAAACCGGTTCCTTTTGGCTGTTGCACACTTAATCAGGGCACCGTTTCTCATGCTCCCTCCACCTTGAAGCACATGGATTCTAACAAATTTCAACTTTCCTTACGAATCATTCAGATCTTTCATTGTAATAACATTTAAAAGCCACAAGTTTACTTAATTTTTGGGGGGACTGATCTTAGGATTTAGAAACATTACTAAAAAAAGATTTATTAATTTTTGTAATAATTGAAGCGATTTAAATTTAAATCTAGGTTAAGTGGGGGAGATTTTTCTACATGAAGAAGTAACAAGACCTTGTAGGTTTTATTAAGCCCGTTTTAAGCCATTGTAAAGGTTTTCCTGGGCTTTGAATGAAAATTCTATGTGGTCCACAAAAAAGGGGTGAGGGTTTCCTCACATTTTCTATTTTTTAAGGGTCCTGCTTACAGTTATTAGGTGCCCACTTCAAAGGCATATTCTGAATACTAACTAATAAAACTAGTTTTTTGTTTGCCTTTAAAAAAATCCTGAGGTTAAATAGAAAAGCAATAGTCAATATGAATTTTTCTCTTCCGCAAAACCATGTGTCTATGCTGGAATGTTTTCTTGTTTCTCCAACATCAGACAAATGACAAGCTGGGATTTCAGAAGTTCTTAGGACATATTTTAATATTTTAATAGGCCTATTGCCAGCTGTGATTAGACACTCAATAAATAATTGAATTGAATTGTTTGGGTAGCTTCAAGAGGGGAACATAATATACATTTCTTTTTGTTTGTATTTTAGAAAATTCCTGGAAAGTCTTCACTAAATAGAAAACAAAGCAAGCCATGACATCCACACGGAATAAATAACAAAATCAACATTAGGGCTATGGAGTTTGACTTAGCAGTTTGTACATGCTCTTTTATAACAAAACCTCTGTGCTAATGTGAAGCAGCTGTGGCAATTTCACAAAATGGCCCAAACTGTTGAAAAGCCATTAAGAGTCTGATGTATGTAGAATAAAAAGGTTCATTCAGCTTTTTAAAAGGTTTCCCAATATGGAGTGTTATTTTATTTTATAACCACGTCTTAGTCATATTAAGTTTAAATGCCATAGAAAATTTTAATGACCATGTGGCTGGCTTTTTCTGTGAAATAGTAAGAAGTTTTTAACATACCTAAAATTCTTGCAGAAAAAAAAATGGTACAAATCTGTAACATAGTCTGCAAGTTCCCACTGTCAAGTGTAACACTGGAGATATAGAAACACGTATAGGATGAATTAGCATTGATGCTTATAGGGGAACTTAAGTGAAACTGAGTCAATCTCTTTACACAGAGTCTGTTGGAAATAATGAAAGCCACTTGCTTTTATGGCCTTCTCATTGGTCTAAACCAAAAGCATTGATAGCATATTTCTGAATTTAATGTTTATGGATTGTGAGATCTTTCAAAATATTGGGATGGTTTCCTGGGGATTTATAAATGGCCTGTACCTCCATTCTCTTTCTTGTTTTCCTCTGAAGATGACAGCCATCTGGTGTGTCCTTAAGCATTTGCATCTTTGACCTGTCCTCTTGAGTTTTACATGATCTGTCTTTGTGTTATTCAAGTTATTTCTAAAATAGATGATATATTAGCTCATCAAGATAGTCTGTATTCTACCTGAGAGAGATGTTGAAGGATAACTAAGGTCCCTCATACCCTCACTATTTCATCTCTGACCCCTCCATTCAGGAAGGAAATGTTCTCTGAAATTCTCTTATCTGGCTAAAGAAAGGTGATTTTCATGACCACCCCCCTCCCAGAAACTCACCAAACATAGAGTTAAGTCCCAGGAGGGTAGACTAAAACTCAGTACCATCTTACCTGTATAGTAAAATAACCTCCCATAAAAGACCCTCTTGCTTTCTGTTGCTCAAAATGCTATGCATGCTCTCAGAACTTGGCCCCTTTCTTGCCTTTTTTGGTCTCATATATTGTGTGACTCTTCTGTGCATTCATGTAACCAGTTTGTATTGTTTTCCTTGAATTAATTTGTCTGTTGTCATTTTGTTTCATAAACTGTAGCAGGCTTTCTTAGACTGCCAGGCCCCAAAACATGATACAGAGACTTATTACCAATTATGAATGCTTGGCTTTAGCTTAGGCTTGTTTCTACCCAGCTCTTTCTTTTAAAAAACTTAAATCAACCTATTTCTATTTGTCTATGTGCTGCCCTGAGGCTCGTTTATCTCATCTATGTACTGTCCATCCTGCTTTGGGAATGCTCTAGAGTACATAGCCACCAGGCTAGCTCCCCTTTTCTCTCTGCCCGCCAGCCCCATCTATCCCTTCTCTGCCTAGCTATTGGCTTTTCAGCTTTTTATTAGACCATTCAGATGCCTTAGGAAGGCAAGGTAAAACAGCAACACATCTTTACATAGTTACATAAATAGTCTATTACACACCAATAAACTATAATTATGGAATCTTCATAAAGAGACAGAGCACCTATACACCATATATACCACTATGCAGGCTAATAAGATGCACCCACTTGATCCTACCCAGAGAGTACATGAATAAAGAGAACTGTCTGCCAGAGGCAGGACTGCTCTAACCTCCTGAACATCATCACTAAGGTGTGTTAATTTAATAGGGAGTGCATCATTGTACTTATAATAAGAGGTGTATATTTAATCTTCATTCCCATTTTTTAGTGTAGAGGTAAAATGGTTGTGATTTTATAAATGGTAAGAGTGATGGGAACATCTTTTATGTTAACTTTCCATCCCTATGAAAACTCCGGAGCCATAAAGGTAAAAGAAATACCTTTCTATTTGTAACATGACCCTAAGTTATCCCTGCATTTATTTTAATGAAATGGTTTTGTAAATCATCTATAGCTGTTGGCTCTGGAGTCCCAACACACTAGGCTGGGCCACCTGTTCCCTACATACCCGTTAAAGGGATGAATAATGGTGAAAATCAGAGAGAAATTCAATCAATGGGGTGGCTTTGAGAATTACAGATAAAGGGATTGATTCAGTGACCCCAACTTCATCTTCAGGGAACTCATATGAACTTTGCATTTAAATAGAGGATGGGTTTGAGTAGGACACAAGGCATATGCTAAATTGAACAGCCTTGCTCAAGATGAAGTATGGCTGATCACTATTCCATTTCCTATTCTTCAAGGTGATTTGAAGAAGTCCTTATTGCTTGGGACAAGCTGGTTCCCATGGGAGAATTCTTTTCCTTGTTTTGGCTGGAATGTAATGTTGATAAAGCTCTGCTATTTCCAGACTCCAAGGTTGGTGCAAGTTTGGAATAATGACTAGAAAACTTCAAGCATATTTCATAGGATACGGTATAGGACACTGTAAAATCTGAAAGTAAGATACCTTGAAAACTCACTTGTATGCCTTCAACCTTGAGGGGAGATGAAATAGGTTAAGGTTTCAGCAGGCTTTGCATGGGTAGTCTTGCACAGTTAGGCAAAAGACATACAGAATGAAGAGCTGGGATACAAGCTTTTAGTTATATCCTTTGGGATCAAATGAGAAGATAGTGTTTTCTGAGCTGAAAGACTTTCTGAGCACTCATTCTTTTTTTTTTTTTTTTTTAAATTACAAACTGTATGGCCTATGGCTCAAGGTTTTTGCTAGCTAGCTCTTACGTTTTTTTTTTTTTGTGTGTGTGTGGTGTGTGTGTGTGTGTGTGTGTGTGTGTGTGTGTGTGTGTGTGGGTTGAGACAGGGATTCTCTGTGTAGCTTTGGAGCCTTTCCTGGAACTCATTTTGTATCCCAGGCTGGCCTTGAACTCACAGAGATCCACCTGCCTCTGCTTCCCAAGTGCTGGGATTAAACTAGCTAGCTCTTATAATTTAACCTATTTCCATTAATCTCTCTCTTGCCACGTGGCTTCGTGGCTTCTGAGCACTCATTCTATTTAGTCTCTTCCATCAGTCTGTCCCCAAGTTAGGTCCTTTACTGACGAGCCAGTGTAGTAGGCAAACTGTTTTCTTGAATTCTGTGAACATTTCAAGGAAAGACCAAACCCAGAGAGGAAATGGTGAGATCCTCCGATTTACAGCTGGTCAGATAGAAGCATAGGACCCATTCTGTACATGCATTTGACATCTGAAGTGACGTCTGTCTTGTAGAAGTGAACCTTAACCTATGGGGTCTGATGCTTACTCCAAGAAGACAGTATCTGAATTGAATTGAACTATCTTAGGACACAAAATTTGAACAAACTTTCACATTGCTCTCATGTTGATACAATTGGTGTTGGATAGAGTTTGAACTATTGTGGAGAGCTCAACTTCTTTTTCTTACATCTGGAGGCCAGAAGGGCTGTGAGAAAGCACAGTGAGTAAAGAAATACAGTTTATTTTTCTTAAGAAACGAGACACAATAGAAATCCTGATCCACAAGAAGTAGCACTGGCTATCTTCCATGACGACAAGGAACTCTAGGATTTGGTAAAGTAGCTCTGAAATTCCCTGATGTTCTGAGGTTGTCTACTTTGTGCAGGGCATTCGACCAGATGTCCTGAGGGTGACGATGATGACATAAGATGGTCTTTGAGTTCAAGGTACTTGTATCATTTTGGAAAGGCCAGCTGTATGTGCTTTTTAATGATGATGGTGAGTGCTGACCTAGTGACGGTAGTGTTCTCTGGCTTCGTGGCTCTGATCATCAATATTGTGGGGGCAAAGCCTGTGGACAGCAGTTGTTCTGCATTCAGGAGAGACTTGAGTAAAGCTATTAATTAGATGGGTCTAATGGTGGGAAGGACTTTATCCTGCAAAGAGAGACATATGGACATCTCACTAGTGCTCAGTTGCTAAGCTTTGCATAAAAGAGAAAAAACAGTGGTCAGTTGGAATTAATTCTGCATATGGTGAAGCCAGACCATCTTAATTATGGATTGTTTTGACTCTACTTTTCTACCCCTGCAATCCCAACTTAGACGCCTAATGAAAAAATGGTGGATCGTTTTCTGGGAGTAAGGATTGTTTACTTACTCCAGTCTCCTTTTCTTCCTTCATGTATAATATCTGGCATACAATCAAGCATTATGTGACACCCAAAGAAGCAGGGAAATATGAAGCATAATCAAGAGAATAAAAAAAAGAATATGAAAAAAGTGAATAGAAACTAGCTTACAGATGGCCCACATATTGCAATCATCCCACAAAGACCTTAAAATAGCTGTAATAAATATACGTGCAAATATGGTGTGAAAGAACCAGTATGATTGGACAGAATTATCTTCAGGAAGGCTTAAAGAGAAATAAGAAAGATTTATGATAATTCATGGCTTGCTAGTTACTAGAGAGTCAGGAGTAATTACACTGAGTTTTGTAAAGAAACTGAGAAATGGAAAATTTGAATAAACTTTCCCATTGCTTTCATGTTGATACAGGTTGTTGGGATTATTTTAAGTCAATTCCTATGACCCCACCCCCATTATAGTATACTTTAACCTATTTTGAATATTTTTCGATATACCACATTCTCCTCTTTTTAATTCTATTTTTGAACTTGAACAGTATTAGGGAAAAATGTAAAATATGACTTCAAAATGAAGTCCGTGAAGCTCACAGTTTTTCTCCCCGTAGGCCATTTTTTTTCTTTTTATCCAGGAAGACTGGTGATATCAATTGTATTCCTTTATTATTCTTTATCATTAGCATTTCATTTGTAATTCTTTGATTTGCACAATTGCATTTAACTAATCTCTGGTTCATGTTGTTTCCAACAAAAGTTCATCTTCCATAATTACTTGATTTTGTTCTTGCCTAGTAATATTAAATTATTAAATTTAATTTAATTATTAAATTAATTTAATATTAAAATATTAAATTAAAATATACATTTTCGTCAGATTAATGATTCTTTAAAAAAAACCAACACTGATTATCTTTAGAGGAAGAATTTACGCTGTAACTAAGGCATTCCTCTTTATGGGCTCACGCATTTCGTGAGGTTTAATATGCCGCCATGTTTTGAACATATTGTAGTGAAAAGCTACTTAGACTTTTCACGTAATTGGCCAGTCAGGGTGATTTTTGACTATTATGATTCAAGTAGGAATGGAAATAAGGTAGTATTTATGGGACAGTAGATTATACTAGATGATAGGATTTTGTCTCAAGTTGAATAAAGTCAAAGAAACGCCTTAGGAGACTTTAAAACAATAGTAACTACTGAGACAGTGACAAATGGCCACACATCTCTGTAACTGAAAGATTTTGTTTTATATGAAGTGAGAAATTTGGTAAAGGTCACATTGATAGGAATAGAAGCAGAGTCAAACTTCACATAATGTGTGATAGGTTCGTCTGGGTCATCTCTGTCTATATCCTCATTTTTAAAGAAAATATTGACGGAAGAAGAAAATAAAGATGAAATAGTTTTTGGTTTGTACTGCATTGCTTAGTGCTATTTGCTTTATTGTTTCCAGAGCTGTCCACACACAATCCCATACTAATTGGAATTAGGGAATATTTTAAATTCTTCGCATTCCGTGGCTATCCAGCATTATTCTCAGAAGAGGATCAATTTACATTTCTTCAGTCAGTTCAGCTCTTCAGTTACCCGCATCTTGACTTCTTTCTGCTTACTGAAAGAAAGGAAATGAAGAAGGTCCCATCCTGCTTCAAGGTATTGATCGTCTTCTGGCTATTGACTGATACTATATTTTGTATCTTTGTCTTTCAAAGGGCAAGATGTTAAAGGCTTGAGGCCAGGGTTTTACAGGAGGGTGATGGAAACCTTAAGAAATGGGTCCCAGTGAAATAACTGATGGATGATCCCTTGAAGAGGAAGGAGAAACCACAGGTCCTTCTCACTCACCTTTGACTGCTCACCAAGCAGTAGGTGCTTTTTCTCTGTTATGTGCTACAATCCTATATTGTCCCCAAACCAAGGCCCAAGAGCAATGGTTCCACCCAGCCGTGGACCAGATTCCCCACAACTCTGAGCGAAAATGCACCTTTTATCTTTATAAGTATTTTGCTAATAGTGACGAGGAACTGAACAAATAAAACTCCTAATAGTGAAAGGAGGGGAAAAAGACACCTTTAGCTTTTAGGTAATGTTATGATATTTGCCTTTTTTTTAAAAAATTGAAAATAGTTTTTTTTTTTCCTTTCCTCACGTAATATAACCTGATTGCTGCTGTTTTACGTTATCACAGTGGCTATGCTTTAAACTACTTAGTGGCTCAGCTACTAAGACCGTGGCTTGGGGGTGGACGTGGGGTGGGATTCTGTTCCCCAAGACAGTAGCTCTGTTGCTGCCTCTAAGGTAGTTTTAACTTAATCTCTGTTGTTCTAATAAAACTGGAGATTCAAAGGCTCAGGTGAAAACCTTTGAGCTCAGAGAATTAGAGTAGCAACTGGATAACTTTCCCTCTTAGATGGCGTCCCCGGAAACCTCTCTCCTTCCACACCATCCCAGTTGAAAAACCCAGGCTCTGCTCCTTCCTGTCAATCAGCTGCTAACCTCTCCTCTCTGAGCCCAGGTGAATTTTATTTAATTAATGCAAATGCAACACATCTTTAATAGTTAAACAAATGCAGCATAAACGAATGTAACACATCTTTGTCTAGTTAAACAAATATTTCACAACAGATTGCAGTTTCCTCTCCTCTCCTCCTCCCGGTTTCTCCCCACCTCACGTTGCATCTGCATCCACCCCCTTACTGTCTCTCTTCAGAAAACAGACTTCTAAGGGATAATAATAAAACATAATAAGATAAAACAAAACTAACACACCAGAGTAGGACAAAACAAATAGAAGGAAAAAAGCCTAAGCAAAGTCAGAAGAAACAGATATAGACACAGAGACCCACCCGTTCACACACTCAGGAATCTATAAAACACATAAAAACTGGAAGCCATAGTATGTATGCAAAGAATTAGTAGGGTAAAAAGGGAAAAAATACATTAATAAAATAAAATTTAAAAAAATTAAAAAATTAGACAGAAAACAGGGAAAGCCCCAACAGAACATTACAAGACAAGACACCTCAAAGTTGCTGTTGAGTTCCTTTTTTTGTTGGCCATCTACTGCTGAGCATACAGCCTACCCCTAAGAGTAGTTTGTTTTTTTTTCAGGGAGACTCCCTTGGAGAAAAACTAAACTTTCATTAGCAAGTGGTTATCAATAGGAGATAGCTTCTGGGTCAGGGATGGGGCCAAGTGTTCACCGCTTTCATCTCCAGGACCCCTTCTGGTGCAGACCCCTGCAGGCCCTCTGTTTGCTGCCTCTGTCTCTGAGGGTTGATATGTGCATAGATCCCGATGATTTATAGGACTTTGTTTTCTTGGTGTCCTTCATTCCCTAAGACTCTTAGACTCTTCCTGCTCCCCTTCCACTGGGCTCCGAGGGGAGGAAGTTGGTGGCGACACTTCTTTTAGGGCCGAGTGTTCCGAAGTCTCTCACTTTCTGCATAATGTCTGGCATTATGCGGGTCTCTGTATTTGTTCCCATCTGGTATAGGAGGACGCTTCTCTGATGATGGCTGAACAAGGCACTGATCTACGATGAACATAGCAGCATGTCATTAGGAGTAATTTTATTGCTACTTTTTTTTAAAAAATGTATTCTTCTCTCCTATATTGCATCCCAACAGCTGTTTCCCCTCCTGCCTCTCTTCCCAGTCCCTGTCTCCCTCCCCGAGATCCACTCCTCCTCCTTTCCCTTCAGAAAAGGGCAGGCCTCCCAGGGACATCAATCAAACATGGCATATCAAGTTATAATAAAACTAGGTACATCCTCTTACATTAGGGGTGAATGAGTCAACTCAGTAGGAGGAAAAGAGTCCCAAAAGCAGGCAAAAGAGTCAGAGACAGCCACAGCTCCTACTATAATGAGTCCTACAGGAACACCAAGCTACATAACCATAACATAATATACAGAGGATGTAGGTTAGACCCATATAGGCTCCCTGATTGTCGGTTGAGTCTCTTTGAGCCCCTTTGAACCCTGATTAGTTGATTATGTGGGCCATTTTCTTCTGATGTCTTGATCCCCTTGGCTCCCTCAGTCCTTCCTCACCCTCTTCTGCAGAATTCCACAAGCTCTGCCTAATGTTTGCCTGTGGGTCTCTGCATCTGCTCCTATCAGTTGCTGGATGAAGCCTCTCCGATGATGATTATACTAGGTTCCAGTCTGTGGGTATAGCAGAGTATCATCAGCAATCATTTCATTGACTATTTTTTTCCTGATCATGTTTGGTTCTATACTTGGTCTCTGGGTACAGTAGTATTTGGTTTTACCCTAGGTCCCTGGCTATCCAGTCTCAGGTCCTTGGTCACTCAAGAAGTATAGAGTATGGGTTTCATCTTGTGGAGTGGGCTTTAAATCTAATCAGACATCAGTTGGTTACTCCCACAAGCTTTGTACCACCCTGCACTAACATACCTTGCAGGCAGCACCATTGTAATATAAAGGGTTTGTGACTGGCTTGGTGTTAATGTTTCTCTTTTGGTAGTGTGTAGAGTGCCTTCCTGCACCAAAGATACTAACAGATAGGGGTGAGGGCTGTATGTGGGCACCAGCTTGACTTCTCCATGTTCACTGAATTGTGTAGGTGTTGACTTCAGCAATGGGGCCTTGCTGTCAGTTTGTAGAGAAAAATCTGTAGTCTTGGCAACAGCGTGGGCTGTTTGGGGGTTTCCAAACAACTCAATTAGATATAACCTGATCCTGGTCCTAGAATCTTCATTTGGTGACAAGAGATGCCCAGCTGGGGCTCTGTTTCCCTAATTATTTGGTTAATTCATTTAAATCACCTTCGTATACATATATATTTTGGAAAGTGTCTACTGTATTAGGTTTCTACACCACCCTTCAAAAGGTGCTTAATTTTAACTGCCTCTCGCAGTATTCTCTCCCTCACTCCTACTTTATTATAACCCCCCCTTGACCCTCAGTCATTTAGATAATTTGGATAAGGGTTTGTCAGTCACTGATTTTCTCAGAGAATCAACTCTTTGCTTCATTGATTCTTTGTAATGTTTCTTTTTTCTATTTTACTGATTGCAGCCTTGAGTTTGATTATTTCTTGTGATCTATTCTTTTTGGATGTAATTTCTTCTTTTTGTTCTAGGGCCTATAGGTGTGTTGTTAAGTTAGTAGTATGAAATCTCTTTAATTTCATTTATTTATTTATTTATTTATTTATTTATTTATTTATTTATTTAATGTGGGCACTTAGTGCTATGAATTTGCCTTTTAGAACCACCATCATTGTGTCCTGTAAGTTTGGGTATGTTGTCTATTTATTTTAATTCAGCTCCAGAAAGGTTTGTTTGTTTGTTTGTTTTGAGACAGCGTTTCTCTTCAAAACAGTCCTGGCTATCCTGGAACTCACTCTGTTGACCAGGCTGTCCTCAAACTCACAGAAATCCACCTGCCTCTGCCTCTTGAGTGCTGGGATTAAAGGTGAGCATCACCACTGCCCAGCTGAAAGTTTTTAATTTATTTTCAAATTTCTGTTTTGATTTGTTTTTTCATTCGGTAGTGAATTGGTCTGTTTCCACGAGTTTGTAAGATTTCTCTTGCTTTGGTTGTTATTTATATACAGCTTTAATCTGTGGTGGTCAAATAGGATTCAGGGTGTTATTTCAATTTTCTTGTATCTATTAAGATTTGCTTTGTTTCTAAGTATGTGGTCAACTTTGGAGAAAATTCTCTAATGTTCTGAGGTGAAGGTATGTTCTTTTGTGTTTGGGTAAAAAGTTCTACAAGTGTCTGTTAGGAGTATTTCATTTATAATGTCAGTTAGCTTCAGCACTTCTGTTTAGTTTTTGTTTGGATGAACTATCTTTGTGGAGAGTGGGGTATTGAAGTCTCCCTCTATCAGTGTGTGAGGGTCAATAGTTGATTTAAGCTGTAGTAGTATTTCTTTTATGAACATTTTTATTTGTTTCCTTCAACTGTATTTTTCTCCACTTTCTTTAAGGGATTTATTAATTTCCTCCATTTGTTTGTTTGTGTTTTCCTGGCTTTCTTCTAGGGACTTATTCATTTCCTCCAATTGTTTGTGTTTTCCTGGATTTCTTTAACTAATTTATTTATTTCCTCTTTAAGGACCTCTATCATCATCATATAGTTGGTTTTAAGGTCTTTTTCTTGTTCTTTAGCTGTGTTGGAATACTCAGGGCCTGCTGTGGTAGGATAGTTGGGCTGTGGTAGAGACCTATTGCTCTGGCTATTACTGATTGTGTTCTTACACTGGTGTCTAGGCATCTGGGTTTGGGGTAATTATAGGTCTAGGTTATGATTTCTGGGTTTGTCTTTGTGGGAGGATATTTGTTCCTTGTTTTCTGTTTCCTCTAGATTTTCAGTAAGTGTGTTGGCTGTGTATTGCCCCTTTTATTGGCCTGCTTGGCTGGTGTGTTCACAGAGAATGCTTGCTTGTGTTGGAGGCTGGGGGAAGGGAAGGCCGGGGGACATGGACTGAACTGTTGCAGCACTAGGGATGACCCTGAGAATTGGGTCTGAGAGAAAGAGAGTGGAGAAGGACTGGGGGAAGCCTACCTGATCATCTGGCAGCCGTAATCTGTGGTTGATCGGGGTGTCTTCTTGAATTGGGGACTGGGACACAGGGATGAGCCAGAAAGGGGGGGGGCGGTCATCTGTATATCCTTGATGTTGAGGTATGTTTCTTGTATGCAGCAGAGAGAGGGATGGATCTTGTTTTCACATTCATCTAGTTAGTCTGCGTCTTTTTATTATGGAATTGAGACCATTTATATTGAGAGATTTCAATGACCAATGTTTGTTAATTTCAGTTATTTTGTTGTTGTTGGTGGTGGTCGTGGTGGAGGTGATGGTAGGGTGCGTGCTTCCCTTATTTTGACTTTGCCGGTATGAGAGTATTTATTTTCTGCATTTTCATGTGTGTAGTTAACACACATGAAAACACAGGAAATATAGGGTTGAATTTGTAGATAGATATTGTTTAAATTTTACTTTATCATGGAATGTCGTATTTCTTCACTCTGTCAAAGAAAATGTTAAATCTAAGAAAAATTCCTTGACAAAACCTCCAGGAAATATGGGACACTATATAAAAAGAGAAAAATATACAAATAATAGAAATAGAGGAAGAAGATGACTGAGGTCACAGGCACAGAAAATATTTTCAACAAAATCATATAAGAAAAATTTCCTAATCCAAAGCAGGAGATGCCTATCAAGGTATAAGGAGCATATAAAATACTAAATAGACTTGACTAGAAAAGAAATTCCTCTCATCACATAATAATCAAACATTAAACATATAGAACAAAAATATTAATAGTTATGAGGGAAAAAGACCAAGTAACATATAAAGGCCATCCTACTAGAATAGAACCTGACTTCTCAATGGAGATTCTAAAAATCAGAAGAACCTGGACAGATGTTCTATAAGCTCTAAGAAGTCAGAGATGCCAGTCAAGACTACTAAATCTAGCAAAATTTTCAATCACAATAGATGGAGAAAATGAAACATTCTATGATAAAACCTAATTTAAGCAATATCTATCTATGAATCCAGCCCAACATAGGCACTAGGAGAAAAAACCTCAACCTAAAGAGGTTAACAACATGAAACACACACACACACACACACACACACACACACACACACACACACACCCCACACACACACACCATAACAAAATAATAGGAACCAACAAAAACCTCTCATTGATAACTCTCAATGTCAATGGTGACATTTCAAATCTTAACATTTATGTCCCAAAGGGCACCCACTTTTGTAAACAAACAAACAAAGAACACTACTACAGCTTATATCACATACTTCACACACTGACACTGGGAGACTTTAGTACCCCACTCTCACCAAGGACAGGTCAACTAGACAGGAACTAAACAGAGAAATGCTGGAGCTAACTGATGTTATAAACCAAATGAACCTAACAGATATTTACAAAACATTCCACTCAAACACAAAGAATATTCCTTCTTCTCAGAACATCACAGAACTTTCTCCAAATTGGACACATAATCTGACACAAAAGAAGTCTCAATAGATACAAGAAAACTGAAGTAACTCCCTGCTCCCTATCAGACCACCATGGATTAAAGCTGAATATCAACAACAGAAACAACAGAAAGCTTACAAAGTCATGGAAACTGAACAACTCTCTACTTAGAAATAAAGAAATTAAAAACTTTCTAAAATTAAATGAAAAGGAATACACAGCATATGCAAACTTATGGGACACAATAAAAGTGGTACTAAGAGGAAAGTTCATAGCATTATATGCCTACATATAAAAAAAAAATTAGAGAGATCTTATACTAGCAATTTAACAGAACACCTTAAAGCTCTAGAACAAAAAGAAGTAAGCACACCCAAAAGGAATAATGGCAAGAAATAATCAAATTGAGGGCTGAAATCAATATAATAGAAACAAACAGAACAATACAAAGAATCGATGAAACCAAGAGTTTATTCTTTGAAAAAATCAACAAGATAGACAAACCTTTATTCAAATTAACAAAAAGATGTCAAGAGAATATCCAAATTAATAAAATCAGAACCAAAAGGGGAACATAACAACAGAAACCAAGGAAATCCAGAGAACCATAAGGACATACTTTAAAAACTTGTATTCCACCAACTTGGAAAATCTAAAAGAAATGGGTAATTTTCTCAGTAGGTACGACTTACCAAAGTTAAATCAAGAAAAACAACTTAATTATTTATTTTTAAACCTGTACTCCACAAAACTGGAAAATCTAAAAGAAATGGATAATTTTCTGGATAGGTACCACATACCTAAGTTAAATTAAGACCAGATAAACTATTTAAATAGATCAATAACTCCTAAGGAAATAGAAACAGTCATTAAAAGTCTCCCAACCAAAAAAAGCCCAGGACCAGATGGTTTCAACACAGAATTATACCAGATCTTCAAAGAAGAGATAATACCAATACTCTTTAAATTGTTCCACACAACAGAAACAGAAGGAACGTTACCAAATCCCTTCTATGAGGCTACAATTACCCTGATTCCCAAGCCAAACAAAGATGTAACAAAGAAAGAGAACTACAGACCAATCTCCCTCATGAACATTGATGCAAAAATACTCAATAAAATATTGGCAAACAGACTCCAAGAACACATCAAAACAATTATCCACCATGATCAAGTAGGCTTCATCCCAGAAATGCAAGGGTGGTTCAACATACAAAAGTCTGTCAATGTAATATACCATATAAACAAACCAAAAGAAAAAAACCACGTGATCATCTGATGCTGAAAAGGCCTTTGACAAAATCCAACACCCCTTCATGATAAAGGTCTTGGAGAGATCAGGAATACAGGGAACATACCTAAACATAATAAAGGCAATTTACAGCAAGCCAACAGCCAACATCAAAGTAAATGGAGAGAAACTCAAACCAATTCCACTAAAATCAGGAACAAGACAAGGCTGTCCGCTCTCTCCATACTTATTCAATATAGTACTTGAAGTTCTAGCCAGAGCAATAAGACAACATAAGGAGATCAAGGGGATACAAATTGGAAAGGAAGAAGTCAAGTTTTCACTATTCGCAGATGACATGATAGTATACATAAGTGACCCCAAAAATTCGACCAAGGAACTCATACAGCTTATAGAGACCTAGATCTTATGTAATTGTTAGGTGCTTCTTTTACAACCAGTCTTGGAAAGAGCTTATGCAAATGAAAAGCCCCAAGTCTTAAGATTCATTGAGTTCACAATACATTGGCTTCAATTATATCAATATTTAGAAATATTTTTGTTTGTTTCTTGTCTTTTTGTTTTCTGAGACAGGGTCTCACTATGTACTCCTGACTGTTCTGAAATTTGCATTGTAGACCAGACTGGCTTGAACTCACAGAGATCCTCCTGTCTCTGCCTCCAGAGTGCTGGTATTAAAGATGTGTACCTCTATGCCCAGATAGAAATACTTTTATTAATATGTTGAATCTCTCTAAAGTACACCTAGATGGGTATTATGCTCTAATTCCCTGTCTAGCCACTTCATCTTGTTAAACTATGAGAAATGCAGTTCCCATTACATATAAATGTTGGCCTATTGAAAAAGATAGGCTAAAGGAAAAGTAGAGTGTATGAAATATGGAATAAAGCATATTAGATTTCCCTAAGGATGGTTATGTGATTTCTACAGGCTTATTCCTAGGTATACTAGGTCTCCTTTCAGTTCATAATCTTTAATAAAATTACGTTGATATAGTGAAACACCTATTTTTCTTAGCCAACTGTTAAAGTCTTGGACAAAATTCCCAGATAACATTGAACAGCAAATGAGAAATATTATGCCTTCCTGTCAGTAATTTAGCTATTGCTCTCTTCTGCTTCTCCAACTATCTTACTTTGCTTTCTCAAATCTTTCCCGCCTCCCTCTGTTTGTCTTTAGCAAGGTCCTCATGGGCTCTAGTAGTGAGAGCTTTTTCTTATGATGTACTGTTTCTTGGTGATAAGCACTGTGTTCTTAAACTTTAAGAATAGTTTTAATGGATTTACCCACTTGACTTTAAGCTACATTTCAATTTTCAACTGATGTAATGACACTTTTCGTAAGGAAGAAAATATGGGACCTATAAGTCAATTGGAGACAGGAGAAGTGCACCTATCTGACATCTCGATGGATATATTATGTCAAGCTTTTTCAATAGTTCATAAGTTCATGTCAGCAATGATAACAGTAGTCATTAATGATGACACTGAAAATGTTGAAACCTTAACTAGGATTTCCTCTGAAGGTCAGGGGATCCAGCCACCAAAGTCACCTTTGATATGGGATGGGAAATAGGCGTGAAAAAAATGTCTAAACATCAACAGATATAACTTGTGTCTTCATTGTTGTTTCCTAAATCTCTGAGGTCATCTCTTAGTTATATTATGATACAATGTGACTATTAAATAAAAGTCAATATTTTATTTTTAGAGATGAGGTTGCAGTATATCTTAGGAGGATTATTCTCTTTAGGATACAGCAAAAGGTAACATTCATTTTTCTCCTGCATAGACTATCTAACGGTTTTCATGTAGCATCTTTGTCTAGTTTCCCAATGACCGTGAAGAACCACATAAAGTAACATGAGTCTAAACTCTCAGGTATCCCAGGGAATAACAGTGCTCCTCAAGGCGTGGTCTTTAAAAACAAATGATTAAACTGAACATTTTTGGACTCTACAAGAATTCTACATACAAATCTGTAGAGACAGGGTCTGGAATTCTGTATTTAGCATCAACTGCTCATTTATATCTCATACATTCTAAAACATGAGATCTGTGTGTTTTAGTTCATAATATTTAATACTGAAGGGGTTTGTGAAGTTTATTTTTCAATCCTTTTAACTCAGGAAGCATGGGGAGCTTGTACTCAAACAAAAAAAAATTAGTTTGAAGGTACACTTAGCGGCTTTTCTCCTTCTGTGTAAAAGGTTCATTTGATCAAGGTGGCATTAAGCCACAAGAAATAAGGGTCAATTGTAAGAATTGTCACAACATAGCATTGCCTAAGGACATTGCATATGGCTTTGTAAACTCTGACACATCACAATGCTCACAGAGATGCAGATTTGGTGGCAGATTGCATAGTGAGAAGTCTATTTAGAATGTTGTATACCTCTCCTTGGAGAGAACATGATAGTTGCACATGTCTGAGCATCCTAAGTTACTCATGTAAAATGCGAGCAAATAGGAATGCAGCTGGGTGCCTGGTCATAACTTAGTCATGAGATGCTACTAAGAGAGTCACAAAGTGGCTGAATTTGGAGTTCAGTAACATTTCAGCATGAACCATTGCTTCCATTTTGCGAAATCCATTTTAAGCTGAAAATTGTGCTCAATCACTGTATTTGCATATCTGTTTGTGTCTTCTGTGGCTTGGAAGAGGTAACACTCTCAAACTCCTTTACTCCAGGCACTGGAGTCAGAGCCTATGCTCAACCTGTTCAGCTGATCCCTCGGAGACCCTGCCCACTGTTCTATAATGGCTTATAGAAAGTCCCATAGTGCAGCATTGCAGTACAATCAACACATACGTGGTGATTTCTGTTCCACGTACAGTTTTGAGGTTTTGTTTTGTTTTGTTTTGTTTTCAATATCTGAGGGTCTCATCAGCTGTTATCACTATCACTTTATATTTTATCAAAAGTAATAGAAACTGGACATTCATATCAGAGTATTCAAGGTGGTTAACTGGTTCACACTGACTCCTGTTTGAAGTGTTTCTAGTCATGACTTTATAGGAATTTAAATGATGCCAGAAGTATTTCTTCTCAGTTTTACGGGTCTCATTATATCTATTGTGTTAGTTGCTGTGTTTGTTATTGTGACAGATATCTGAGACAGCAAGGAGGATGGATTAGTTTGGCTCATGGTTTTAGAAGTTTCAGTCCATGCTTAGCTTGCCCAGTTGTTTTGAACCAATAGTAAGACACTACAGTAGCAAGAGCACTAGGCTGCTTGGTGGAACAAAGTTGTTCACCTAGCAGTGTCTGAGATGCTACATGTCTATATCATGAGTGCATGCGCTGAATGTACATATCTGCATCTATGTACTTCCTGCTTCCCTTCTTTTCCATTTTGACTCCAGTATCCTTTATAGTATGACCCACATTCAGTATATGTCTTCCTCAGTTCTCCCTAGAAAATTCATCCTGGAACATGACTTACTTACAAAGCCAGAAGTGTGCTTAACTAATCTAGGCAGCTCACAATGACATCAAGCAGATGGACATTCAAGAACCTGTCTTTACTAAGGATATATTGTTCATGTACCAATATATAAGGCCCTATACCAAAGCTTCATAACTGGTACTGTCCAAATAAAATGTTTGTGAAATAAAGACTATCCTTGGACTGTGAGCCTTCACTCTGGTAACCTGATCTTTTCTCCAGTAGCCCCTAAGTATATCGCCATTTGCTATTCAATCTATGAGGTGAAACATAGTGACAGTACCACCCAACCTAAAGGGGACTCTACTGAAACAATGAAGCAATAGAAGGCTGTGTACAAGTATGAGTTGATAAGAACATTGCAATCTCCATTTAGCTAAAATGAAGGGTGTGCATATGAGTTTTTGTTTGCTAAGGCTTATATATTGGATTGTAATTTTCCTCTGAAGAAACTGCTAAATCAACTTAAAAAAAATAAATCCAGAACCATTGTAAGTCACTAAAAATGTCCATCGCCTTTCTTAAATGTTAACAGTAAGTTTCTCTGACCCATGGCAAAAATAAGAGATCTGCTAAGCTTGAGAACTTTGCTCTGGTTCTATGAAAGCAATGACAGTATGACAAAATTAACTTAAATTCCATTTGTCCAGGAATAAGTTTATTTGATTAGTTAATATTCATGATAGTTCAGAATAACATCAATACTGGGTCTGTAGTGCATTTTGAATTTTACCAACTTCTCTGAAAATGGGCAAATTCAACATGTAGATAAGTGTGTGTGTGTGTCTGTGTGTATGTGCGCGCGCGCGCACACGTGCCTGAAAAATCTCATTAATTTATGCTAATTCTGTGCAAAGGAATTTACATTAATAAACAAATTTCACAAAGTATTTTATTATGGGAGGTCCTTGTAAGAATTTCTTTATCAGCTAGATGTGGCTGAATACATAAACGTAGGGATTTTTTTTTGTTGTTGTTGCTTGTATTTTGTTTAGACTTTTCCTCCTGATTAACTTTTAAAAATCTGTAACTCTACCTAAGTTTGGGTAGAGTTTAAATGTCTGTCAAGATTTTTCTGAAAGGTTTGACATAATCAAAATGTGCTCTTGGCTCAGTTTCCTTCAGTTAGCTCAGACCCAACATGGTAGGAACATGGTCTCTAGTTTCAAGAATATGCTTTCATAAGTTAAAGCTGAAAATATTTAGTACTTTTTTGTAAAGTCCAAAGGCAGGCTCTCTTACTCAGTATTGATAACGTACTAATCTAACTTCCCTTAAATTGCATTTCCAGAATCATGTTTTCTTTGGCTATATTTCAAAATGCTTAAAATTATTCAGAATTTGAAAAATAATTAAGTCAAGAAAGGAAAAAAATAAATGTCTGGGTTTAATTTTAAATCAGAACTTTATGGAATTTTAGCAGAATCATCCTAACTAACAATTAAGTGCTTGACTTGTGGGGGGAAATGCTGAGGATGGGTTAGCTGCTTGGTTTCATGGACTGTGCCATAAAAGCAACTTTTGTACAATTCTTCATTATTTTTCTTTTGGTTTGGCTTCTACAGAATAGTTCAGTTTACTCTTTGTAATTTCAGTTAACTTGTGATTTATGCTAAGAATTAAAGCTTGATGTATTTTATGTTTTGCTTAGACAACTCAATTAGATGAATAGAGTTTATTACATTTTTTATTAAATAATTTTTATTCTTAAACAGAGAGTTGTACACAATGATGACAAAATGGTTCTTTTTAAAGAGGAGATTTTTTTTAAAGGGTGCTTTTGTAGGGAAAAATTACACACTTCCTTGTGTTATACAGCAAGCATCCTGTGTGTTATTTAGAGATCCTTTATCATGGAGGGTGGTCCAGTGGTGATTTACCAGGGGTGTACAAAAATTTAATTATTATTTGACCTCAAATAATTATATGGCACTAAACTAATTAAAGAGCCAATTAACAATGGACCACTAATGGGCAGTCTGCTCTCGCATGAGTCACTCTCCATTCACAAAGAATAAGTGATTTATATTAGAAACGAGTTGTGAAGGATGTTTTCGGGGATAACTATCGCTGTCACTGCTATGTTAAATCACAGGCCAACCCCCGGATAAAAAGAGACAGGCTTATCATGAGCCAGGAAAACAGCAGCTCCAGCCTGATAGTCTTGAGTCAAAGCCTTGTTTCAGAGCTATGACTCAGTGTGGGGTAGCTGGGAGCTCTGTTCTCAGCTCTTTCCAGTCCAGCCATTCAGCCCCTAATGTTCAGGTTGCGTGCCTCATGCCGATTAGTTCTGTGAAGTCCATCACAGTCGGCCTTATTTTCTCCAGAGCATTCATCTTCATTTCCAAACGAATGAAGGGGGAGTTCAGTGGTAGCACTGTCTGTGAGGCAGTGTTAATAGTTCAACCAGGAAAACAACTGGTCAAATGACTGGAGGGATGTGGGATGTGAAAGTCCAACATAAAGAAAGGCTTTTAATATGTCAGTGTGGAGGGCTCAGATGTTTGTGGGAACTAATTTATTGTTATGGTGAGAATAAAAATACCCACAAATATAAACAAATATGCACATGCATTATTACCGGGTGGGTATTTTCAATCTGTCACTTTTTGTAATTTATGACTGCTTTCATGCATTCCATTCTTTCTTATGACTAAACCACAAAAACGTTTCATTATTGCTTTCTTATTCAACAACGTACAGATGAATACAATTGGTGGGGTGAGAAGCAGCAATTGGGGGCTGGAGAGATGGCAAGGCCAGTGGGAGGACCCGAGTTAGAATTCCAAGCATCCATGTAAAATTCCAGGAGTGTTAAGTGCACCTGCTTGTAACTCCAGTGCTGTGGGAGGGGGAGACAGGAGGATCACTGGGGGGCTCACTGTCCGCCAGCCTAGCTCCATGTTCAGTGGAAGACTGTCGTAAAGGAATAAGGCAAACAGTGACAGAGTCCTCCTTCTGGCTTCTAAACACTCACAGGTATGCAGGCACACATGTTCACATCTCTCTCTTTCTCTCACACACACACACAGACAAACACACACACACACACACACACAGAGAAAAACAACATAGAGAATTATCACTATATTGTTATTATATTTCTGTCAACAATAGTACAGTCAAGACAAAAGATGACAGGGACCAGGGTACAAACAGGGATTATGGATCCCTGGAAAAACTGAATTGGGGGCGGCAACCTTAACGCCCCAAGGACTGGTCTGGAACTACCGTGCTTAGAAACAGGCAAAGCTGAAAATTCAGGTGTTTAAGTGGCTTCTGTTGACTTTTTAAGACTGAAAACTAATGTCACAATTTTTTTTTTTTTTTTTTGGTTTTTCGAGACAGGGTTTCTCTGTGTAGCTTTGCACCTTTCCTGGGACTCACTTGGTAGCCCAGGCTGGCCTCTAACTCACAGAGATCCGCCTGGCTCTGCCTCCCGAGTGCTGGGATCAAAGGCGTGTGCCACCACCGCCCAGCTAATGTCACAATTTTTAAACACTGTGTAGATTAACAACCAGTTTGCAAGTTGTTTAAGGCTCCTGAGCTGCCAGCTTGTGAACTCTGATTTTAACTTTGTGGGTTGACTCCACTTTATTTCACTTGAATTTTCTCCGAAATGGTCCTCTTCTCCTTCTCCTTCTCATTTAAAAAGGTTTTTCATACACTATAACTTGATCATGTTCTGCTACCCCCCCCCACATCTTCCAGATTCTCCTCAGCCCATTTCCCACCCAACTTTACTTTACAATCTCTCTCTCTCTCTCACACACACACAAACACAAAAACAAAGAAAGAAAATCAAAGCAAACAAACAAACAAAAAATCAATAAGACAAACGCGCCCTCCCCATATCAAAAATGAAACAAAAAAAGTGACCTCCCCCCCAACAAAAAGTTCATCAAATTTGCTTTAGCAATTTAAAGTTTGGACCAAATATTACACCTATACCCTTCTTCAAGTAATGAGCCATACATACATTAGCTATTGTTACTGCCTTGCATGAAAGGAAAGAGATGCTTGGAGTACTCATAGATACCTCAACGGCACAGACTGACAGAGCTCATATTTTCTACATAGGTATCTTGGGCTTTTTCTAATAATATTTTTTAAACTTTATTTATTTTTTTTAATTTAAGAATTTTTTAAAATTCATTTTACATACCAACCACAGATCCCTCTCTCATCCCTTCCTCCCCCTCCCCCTCCCAGCCTTTCCCCGCCATACCCCCTGGCCCCCAGGCTTTTTCCAATTATCTTACACTGTGAATTGAATTATGTCCCCACTAAGCTTATTAATTCACATATTGGAGCCCAAACTCCCACCACATGTGGGTAGTCAGAGACCTTTAAAGAGGTAACTGAGGTCGAATGGGGCTCTAATTCAACAGCATTGGTGTCTGAGGGGGAAATCCCCGGGGTGGGTGTGCACAGAGGAGAGACCCCAGAACAGAACATCTACACCCCCTGGAAGAGGGGCCTCGGACACATTAACCTGAAGGCAACTGGACCTGGGACTTCCAGCTACCACACCTGTTGTTCGAATCTTAGATGGTCTCATTAATAAAAAACCCAGAGCCAGTTATCAGGGTGAAAGCTGAAAGACCAGAGAAGCAGAGCAGCCAGCCACTAGTTCTTACCTCTACGAAATCCTCAGTCTAAAGAGAGTGAGTTCCTGATTCCTCACACCTTATATACTTTTCTTTGCCCAGACATCACTTCCTGGGATTAAAGGCTTGTGTGCTCCCCAGTACTGGGGTTAAAGGTGTGTGCCACCACTGCCTGACTCTGTTTCTAATCTAGTAACTGGCTCTGTCCTCTGATCCTCAGGCAAGTTTATTAGGTTACACAATATAAGACCACACACATCTATGAAAACGGGAGAAAAAAGTTGACTATCGCTTCCTTCATTCAAATGATCAGAAGCTGACTTTCATATTTTCTGCCATCTAACAACATTCTAAGCATCCATTCGCATCAAAATCAAATAATTTGGAAATAAAAATATTCCATTAACAATTTGGAGTCTGATCTTGTGTTATGTGTAATAGGGTTGTCAAAATATTTATTGGTTGAATGAATAGATAGTGTTAAGTTCTTTAATGTTTGTGAATATCAATCCAATTACTTTTCCTTGAGTGGCAAATGCTGGATGACTATAAATGCTGGAATCTGAAAAAACCCATAAAAGTGGAATGTTTTCTTTAAAAATGATTTCTCCACACAAAGATATACAGAATTGGGGCATGGTATTTCATTTCACCAAAATACTGTACATTTTTTAGTCCTGTTTCCCAATTACATGTTTTAAAACAGTTATTAAAATGTTATTTAAGAAAAGCTAAAACCAAGTTTAGAATAAAAATGTAATTAATCATAAATTTATAAGAGCACCATTATGTGGACAATTTTATAATAAAAATAACAAAAATATTACTTAATATATATTACATAGGAAAGTAAACAGCTAACATGTTCTAAAGCATGAAAGAAAGGAAGCAAAATAATGTATTACTTAGAATGAGTAATCATGAAAGGCTAGTTAGGGTAGAATTTGAAGTTTTGGATTGAGCATCTCCACAATGTTTCCCCATAATGACGAAACTAAGTAATACAAATAAAAATAATCTTTTTTGACAGCACTTAAGGCACTGTGTTAAAGCTTAAAATGCTTAAAGCTTGGTTAATTGATTATATTATTACTTCATATTAAAAAGGGTTAAATTTAACTGTGTTCTTAGTATGGTGCTCTTAAGTAGAAATACATTACTCAGGCCGGGCGGTGGTGGCGCACGCCTTTAATCCCAGCACTCGGGAGGCAGAGCCAGGCGGATCTCTGTGAGTTCGAGGCCAACCTGGGCTACCAAGTGAGTTCCAGGAGAGACACAAAGCTACAGAGAGAAACCCTGTCTCGAAAAACCAAAAAAATAAAAAAAATAAAATAAAAAAGAAATACATTACTCAGAAATGTAAAATAATTAGCTGGGTGTCTGTGGCACACGCCTTTAATCACAGCACTCAGGTGACAGAAGCAGGGTGATCTCTGTGAATTTAAGACCAACCTGGTCAACAGAGCAAGCTCCAGGACAACTAGGGCTATACAGAGAAACCCTGTCTTGAAAAAGAAACAAAAAACCAAAAAAAAAAAAAAAAAAAAAAAAAAAGAAAGAGATATAAATAACTGGTCATTTAGAAAAACAAAAAAAAGTGTTTGTTACCTATAAATTAAAGTCATATAAATGATTATATAATATAAAAAGAGACATTCGTTTCCATTATATCTAAATATAAGTGATAGTTACTCCACGCTTAAAATGACATAAGGAAACTGGAAAAACTGGGAGGGGAGTGGGTGAAAGAGAAGGCCTGAATTTATACCAGATGTCGAAAGTGTCCCTTGGGGTGCATTCATTACGGACATGCACAATTAATCCTTCGGAGACTCGGCTCACGTCACGCCTTCCTTACCTGTTCATTGGCCGACACCTGCACATTGAGCGTGCACCTGGTTGAAATGGGGGTGACTCCCAACACCAGCTTGTAAAATCCTTTTCTATAAATTTTCCTCTTTAAAAATGTAGCAAAATAAATTCAGAAACAAAGAAAGACACCTACATAAACAAGTAGATCCCTGAAAAGCATAAGCGGCCACCGGATTCAACCAAAAACACACAGGTGGAAGTACTGTTTAACGGGCCCTGGAGCACCGTGAATGCTTCTCACGGAGTTATAGTTCTAGAAACACCTGGTTCTGCAAACGGGCCAGTCCACTGGGAAAACTTTCTAGCACTCAGTGGGTCTCAGAGTAGCTTTAGTACCTCGAATAGGAGCTATGTGCTGATGCAGAACTAAAAATATCTGGGATCTCAGACCAAACCACCATTCCATGAACTAAATAAACCTTTACTGTGCTTTCTAAAAACTGAACCTGTATAGTGAGCAGCAGGACTTAACTATTATGAGACTTGCCCGAAGTGGAAAACATGAGTCTGGGTCCACCTTTAGTTTAATATGGGGAATGAAAGTAAGCATTAGGAGAAGCCACGTTATTGCTTGGATAGGGAATTGGTATTTCTTTCTCTAATTGAGGTACCAAGAGTAGCGTAATAATAACTTCACTGAGAAAGGAGGGTGGTGGAGAGCATGTGCCACACATTATTCTGGTAATATGCCGCTTTGTTCCTGACCATCTAGATTTTGACTTCTGCTACCAAGTTCAGGGTAACATAAATATCCAATTCACTTAATTACATATTTCATAACTATGATCACTAACTCATAATCAATAGTCAATAAAGATATATTTTTCAGTTTCCTGCTATTTTACATGCAATACTCAGTTTGATAGCAGGACTACAAGATAACAAATTAATAAAATTAAAACAACATTTTCAAGTACTGGAATACATAAATAGAAAAAAATAGATAAACAATCATTTGAAAATCAAATAGAGGCTCAGACTTCACATAAGGGGAGAAATGATATTATCTAATGTTAGCAAGAACAAGACTTAGTTCATGTTTTACCTCCGACTTAGTTCATGTTTTACCTGCTTAGCTTTGAGAGCTGTGACTTCTCAGACCTCCAAACACACACGTACCCAGATGGAAGTAGAGACACACAAGCACTATTCTCAAAATAATAAGAAAACATGGCTAGGAAGATGGGTTGGTGGACAAAGTGCTTGTAACACAAGCGTGACCACCAGAGTCCAGATTCCCAGCTACCATGTAATAGCAGGACAGGTTTGGAGGGTTCCTATAACCCCAGCACTTGGGAAACAGGAACAGAGGATCTTTGGGTAAACTGGCTAGGTAGATTAGCCAGAACCAGTGAGCTCCAGGTTCAAGGAGGGTTTCTGCCTCAATAAACAAAGTGATGGAGGAAGATACTTGATGTCAACTTCAGGCCTCAGACACGCATGCCCACAGTATGTGAACACTCATGTACACGCAAAAGGGAGGATCATTCTGGGTTTATAATTCCCACTCTCAGCTTTGTTGATGTAGAAGTAAAGATGACTGCATTTCTTCCCATTGCTGCGTTGTAGGAATGAGAGGGTATCAAGTACTTACAAGACGAATTTGGGTCACATACAGCAATCATGTGATTGGCAGGTGGGAAGAGTCACTACAGAGGCTGGCTTGTGCCTGGTAGTTCTGACAGAAAGCCAGGGTCTTGAAAGTCTCTCTGCGCACCTGGGCACTGACACTGATTGGAGGAAGAAGAAAATGGAAGCGAGCTGCCGGGCATGGATGTGATTGTTTCCGCTTTGTCATTGGTTAGTGGTTTTAAAGTGGGCGGGGCGAAGAGCTGTTGGAATAATCTAGGCAGCATCAACAGTAGCTTGGGCTAGGGGGAAAGCAAAGGACGTTATAGGAAGTGGTCAGAATCACTTTATATTTGAAGGGATGTCCAACTGGGGACAACACATCAGAGTTCACATCCGGGAGGAAAAAGTGGTGGGGGTAGTGAAGGATGAATCCAAATTTTTCAGCCTGCGGAACTAGAAAGGTGAAATTGATTTTAGCCAATAGGAATTCCTACCATGAAGTAATACTGAACAATATCATTTTAATTTATTGTATGTGATCATGTCATAATTTAACAGTGACTCATCTACAGAGATTTGGAGTTAGTTTTGTTCCTCAATTATTATGTTTGAGAGTGTGATTGACATGCTTGCACAGGGGGACTCACATGAGTACTAACCCCAAGTACATATCTGTTGTTTGTTTATGATATTCTTTTGAATATACCAAAGCATATGAATGTTAAGACCCTTGGTATTGCTAATCTGTTTTGCAGAAGGTTTACAAATGCAACCAGTATTTTAAAGCAAAAAATGCAGAGCATGTATTTTACCTATTGTTTTATTTTAAAGAATAAATACATTTAATTAATGATACTAGACTTAATTAATGATACTAGATGTCAAGTATTTTATATGTTGCTTTTACACATACCGTCACACTTCATTCTCACGGTTTTAGGTGGCTGTATCTTACTTTAAGCATGAAGAAATAATCTCAGAGGAAGTAACTGGTATAAAATGTATTAACATAGCCACAAAACTCAAGTAACTACTTCAAAGTCTTAACACTGTTCTTTGGACTCCTTGTTTGAAAACTTCCACGCACTTGTTTTCCAGGGTATTTCTTATATACTATCTCTTATTGGGTTTTTGGAAACTAGTTTTCTTAGTGTACTTTCTGTTTCTATAACAAAATAACTGAGTTTGGATGATTTATGAAGAATGGAACTTTTTATTTTGGCTTACTAATCTGGAAGGTTGCAGTGTCTTAAGAATATGGGGCTGGCAAGGACCTGGAGCAGCTGTGTCTCATAGCAGAAAGCAGAAAGGCAAGTGGTTACGTGAGAGGTGAAGCAGGGGATAAATGACAAGGGGCAACCTCACCATATAATAATTTTTTTCTTATAGTAACTAATCCAGACTCTTGAGAGGGAAACTAAACCAGTCCCATGTGACTCCTCTTCCATGGGCCAAACACCTTCTAGTAGGTCTCCGCCTTCCAACTGTGACAAACTGAGAACAAGCTAGGATGTGCCAGTTAAAATCTATCTTGAAATTGAGATGTTGAAGCCCTGAGTACTTACTGTAACTGCCATTTCATTTTATTTCTGCCCTTTAATATACTCTTGTTTTTTTTAAATTAAACTTTATTATTATTATTATGTGAATGTATGGTGTATGTGTGTCTATGTGTATAATTTGGGATGTCCATACCACTGTGTGTATGTGTGTGCTGTGGGATGTTCTGTATGCTGTGATGTGTTGCTCTGATTGATTGATAAATAAAATGTTGATTGGCCAGTAGCCAGGCAGGAAGTATAGTATAGGCAGGAGAAGCAGAGACGAGAATTCTGGGAAGTGGAAGGCTAGTAAGATATAAAGTACTGGTAAGCCACAAGTCATGTGGTAACTTAGAGATTAATAGAAATGGGTTAATTTAAGATATAAGAACAAGATGGCAAGAAGCCTGAGCCATTAGGCCAAACAGTTTAAATAATATAAGCGTCTATGTGTTTATTTGGGTCTGAGTGGCTGTGGGCTCAGGCGGGACTGAAGATAACTCCAGCTGTGTGTGTGTGTGTGTGTGTGTGTGTGTGTGTGTGTGTGTGTGTGTGTGTGTGTTGCTCATGGACAATTCTGTGAAGTAGGTTCTTTCCTTCCACCTTTCCATGGGTCCCAGGGTTGAATTCAAGTGGTCAGGCTTGCAGGCAAGGACGTTTACTCCTAAGCCATGTACTGGTGCTTTGATTTTTAGTCTCTGTTACGGCTATTTCATTTGGCTTTGTTCACTTTAAAGTCTTAGTATGTGTTCTCCCTTGATATCATTAAAGAGTAACAACCACTTCTCAAAGGCACATTTCAATGTACACTTTCTCCATCATTGATTCATTTTACTCACTTATCCCTTAAAACATTTTCATAAAACTTTGGAGAAAAATTTTATTGTTATTGTCAATTGTCCTTTCACAAAAGAGCATACACCTATCCCATTTATTTATTATGGCTGTTTTGAGACTGGGGCTCAGTATGGAGCACAGTCTGGATTTGAACTCATGGTCTTTCTGCCTGGGCCCGCAGAGTGCTGGAATTACAGACATGCACTACCATGCCCAGCTCCCATTTATTGTTTTCTACAGATGTCAGCCTACTTTTTCTTTAAAACAGGCAGTTAGTAACATACAATGCCTGTTGCAACTCTTGTTAGTATGGTTCCAAAGCAGCTAATGCCAATACATAAATTGATGCAAAGTAGCCTCATGATGTCAAGACTCAGGCTTAGATTTGGAACCACCAGCATATGTGGTACTGCTCATCTAAGGAAGCTATGATGGGAGGAAACTCAAAATTAGTTTATTATTTATGGATAGAGAAACCAAAGGAGCCCAGAAACTACACAAGAAGTACATGAATTCCAACTTTATTGTTTCTATGATGAAAATCTTTGAATAGGAATCATGCAGAGGAGTCCCTTACCCACAGGGTCCATAAGAGAGGACACAGTGAGAGTCATTTTAGGTCACTAACTCATGAAATGATTTGTTACATAGCAACCAGAACTGGGATAGAATGTGACCTTTGGATGTAAGATGCCACCTCAACTAACTTCTGACATTTGTTGCCTAGTTTTTGTTAGTGGAAGTGAGAGAAAGTGAGATTCTTATTTCATGGTGGAAAGTTTAGCAGAGTTGTTTATACAAATTACATGAAAAAAAAGACATGAGTGTCAGAATCCTGATGATGCAGTTGACAAAATTTTTTTAGGCACAATGTTGAAGTAGCTTCAAAAAGGAGAGAAACATGGGCACGTGTGAATGGCAGATTTTGAATAGAATTCAGAGGAACTATAAAGGATGATAAACAGAATTTTTCCTCTTGTCTTCAAAGTGTTCTCAAAGAAAGAAAGAGACTGAGAACATAGGCCAGAACAAATTTGTTCTTGTTTAAGGTCATGTCTTATAAAACCATAGAAACTGATACAGATACATTTGAAGATGCAAAGGGCATGCCTTTGAGGGCCTTACATTTCAAAAGTGATATAAAAACTCCGAATCTAAAAATTTGGCACACCTGTAATCTCAGCACTCAAGATTTTAAAACAGGTGAATGGCCACTTTGAGGCTTACTAGGCTATACAGTGAGTTTGAAGCCAGCCTGAGCTACAATCATAACACTGTGTATCAAAGCAAAACAGAAAACACAAATTCACAAGGTCTTACTTCAAATACATAACACATGTAAAATAGAATCACCCTCAGTAAGATTTACAGAAAACTCATAACAACTCCTTGATCTTAAGGAAGGCCCTGGGCTTTCACTACTAATGACAGGAAATAGAAATGGACTCATTTGCAAAGCAGGTGTCTCTACATAGAAAACAAAGGATATTGTACTAGGTCAGTGGTTCTCAACCTGTGGGTTGTGACTGTTTGGCAAACCCCTATCTCCAAAAATGTTTACATTATGCTTCACAACAGTAGCAAAATTATAGTTATGAAGTAACAACAAAAGTAATTTTATGGTTGGGGGAGTCACCACAACATGAGAAACTGTGTTAAAGTGCCACAGCATTAGGAAGGTTGAGAACCACTGTACTAGGTGGAGGCAGCAGGAATGGAGAAGATCTCTTAGAGATCAGAACTGAACCTTAATCAAGAAACTAGCAAGAGGAGTCCAGTTTGCTTTCAGAATGGCTGTGCACACATTCCACTTCCCCCTTTTCTGAATGGGCCTTTTATGGTGGTTATCCTGAAGTTCACAGACTTGGCCTCATCTATTTCTCTTTCTGAGATTATTACAGAGGAAAATATCCCTAGTTTGTGGGACAGAAAACCGTTGCTAAGAGATTCTTGGTATTTGAAATCCTCTTTGTTTCTCACACGGATATTTTTACACAGTCATATAAATAATTAAAGGAACTTTTTTTTTTTTTAGCTCAGTAACTTTTAGTATGGATAGCAGAATTTTTGTTTCATTGTGTGGAATCAGAAATTAATAATTAAGTTTTAACCTTTTTTGGTAGGAGAATATCTTTGACTATGAAATTTTATTAACAATTACCCATCTCTTTTAAGAGAAAAAAAACCACTTAGATTAAGGTGGACATGAAATGAGTCATCTTTCTTTTCATCTGAGACTCCTCACAGAGATGCAAGAAGTGTTAGAACTCCTGGGAATGGGCTCTGCAAACCTCTCTAATACAATACATATATTTCCACAACATTTTGGTATGAAAAATTTAATGGAATATGAGTCAGGTGACCTGGGTTATAACCTTGGGTTTATTATTATATGACAGTGTGACTCATGCAAATCAATCAGTACTTCATTTTACTCTGCAATACTCCACAACTGTTATAGCTTAACCCAAACTCAGCAAAACAATCTATAGATACTAGGGGAGAATTACAATTCCTCTACTACCTTCATGGACCAAGTCTCTCGACTATTTACATTCGAGTTTACTTAGCCATTCATTAGTTTTCCGTAGTATGCCCACATACTACGGAATGTCTTAAAATATAAGCTACAGACTTTAATGAACATGCAGAAATGAAATTCAACCCATATCTCTACCTAAAACTTTAAGACTAACATTCCTTCAAGTGATAAAAAACAGTTTATTCCAACTCCATTGTAGGTGTAAAGGAATGGTTTTGAAAATATGCTTAGAAAATAAATTCCTCACCGGTTTTGTCTGTCTTTCAGCCCCCAACACAGTTGATCCCACTAATTAACACTTAAGGAAAAATCTTCAAAACATAAATTTCTTCATAGGAGTTAGTCTAGCACTAAAAACAAAGAGAGTTTTAATAGGTCCTTATTTTTCTGTCTTCTCATTTTTGGCAGTGACTAGGTTTGCTTCTGAAAAAAGTTCCAAATTCATTACACTGGCCTCCATAGAGCTAGGCACATGCCACAGATAGGCTTGGTAGTAGTTTATGTAGGGAACAGTTAGAAGTGTTAGAAAGAGAAGTGCTAGTGTTGGGTGACAGACAAATGATGTTTTTCAAGTTCCATCTTCAAGTGCCCATTACACCAATATGTCGTTTTCTCCCCATTATACTTTAAGTCATTATTGAAATGATCAAGATTAGATAACACATGTCTTTTCAAAGATGAGTCTAATTTGGACTTGAAATTGATATAATTTTAAAACAATTGGATTTGAAGTATTGTTAATATGGTGGGTTATACTGAGGGGGCATGTATTGAGAAAATGCATTTCCTACCAAAATTTGGAAGTAATTTACCCTTTTGTATTACTGATTTTCTAATTGAATTTAGAATTGTAATTCTATTTTATCTTATGTTGGTCTTCTACTTGGAAGTCATTCTTCTAAAATGCTATTTAGAATTCAATTAGGTAGCTATTTAGCAATCATGTTTTTATATTTTATTACACCAGAAGGGAAATAGCCTTGTATTCACATGTAAAAATTTAAATAGAAGGCTAAGCCTACTTTATGAGTTAGGAAATAATGTTTGTTGCATGGTGCACTGGATTCTTAGGGGAAGCAGATTGTATAAATAAATCCTGGTAGGTACTGTCTTTGGTCCAGCCTGCATCTCCCTTCAGGTATAAAAAACCCATATGATAAAAAGAAATCACAAGAAAGGTAATAAGCATGTAATAATTTTGCTATTTGTTATAGAAATAAATGTTATAGAAATAATTAAATATTTTGTCATATTTCCTGATTTTATGTATTAATAAACAAATGTTAGAGTTTTATACAATCCTTTGAAATAGAATATGTGAAAATAGTTTTTCGAAGGAAAAGTAAAATAGGCAGACTTATATGGACATTTTAAAAACTATATTTATTGTGTGTATCTGTGCATCTGCATGTGTGTGCACCACACAGTGCTGTAGCCTAGCAATCAGAGGACACATTGCTAGAGGTTCTCTGTACCCATAAGGTGAGATCCCGGATCTAACTCAGGTGATCAGGCTTGGAGGCAAGTATTATGATAAGCTACCCTACCAGTCCCATGTGCGTCTTTGTATTGTTACAAACTACATGTAAGGATAAACTGCTGCTCTTCCCAGATATTTTCAGTTTCAGGGGGTGTTGATCAACAACATGTAGGTGCACTCCCTACTCCCTGGCATGTAGTGACTATCAGACTTTTAAAATACTATGCAAGAAGAAATACTCGGCAATTGGGGCAACATAATGTGTTACAAATAGAATGCTTTGAATCTCCTTGAACATTATTCTTTTAGCCTGCATAATTAAGTACAAATTATTTTATTTTCAGTTAAGATATAATACATCATTTCCCACCCCAGTCACTCTATGTGCCCCCTGCAAAAAAATCCATGCCCTCTTTTTATTTAATTATTATCATTATACATACACATATATGAATGAATATATGAATGCAACTTGCTGTGTTTAGTGTTGCTCACATATATATGTTTTAGGGCTGACCACTTGGTACTGGATAACCAGTTAGGGGGCTCATCCCCGGGAAAAACCGATTCTTCCTCTCTCAACAGTCAGTAGTTGACTGTAGCTCTTCATCTTGTGGTGGGGCCTCATGCAATTTCCTCCATCCATGTTGGCATGCAAACTGGTGTTGTCAGTGTTTAGGTCTTGTTTAGGCAGCCATATTGTTGACATTTCATGGGTGCAGCCTTTCTGTCATATATAGAAGACATAATATTACATCTGAGTTTCTGACCCTCTGGCTTTTCCAACCTTTCTACTCCATCTTCTAGTATGTTCCCTGAACCTTAGGTGTATGGGTTGTACTGTAGATATATCAACTGGAGCTAGGAACCATACAGTCAATACACACACACACACACACACACACACACACACACACACACACACACACACACACGAGATAGGGATTTCTTAGATGCGTTTACAGGCTGTGGTCCAGCTAGTCCAATATGGCTGTCCACCCGTGGAAGGTCCATGAATCAATAGTTGTCCAGTCCATGAAGCTATGTGTTTTAGTTGGTCTTCAGTATATACCATAATTCCAAAACAGTAGTCTCTAATGCCAGTGAAGGGATGGACTTTATAGTGAGAACAAGAGCAATCAGGCAAAGAGAGGAAGCTTCTATTTTCCATGCCCTTTATATGGCTGCCAACAGAAAGCATGGCTCAAATTAGCCAAGTATCTTCCCACTTCGAAAGATCTGGATTAAAACTTCAAATGATTTAATGAAGGAAACACTCCCTCACAGGTGTACCTGGCCACTTGGGTGTTAGTTAATTCCAGATGCAGTCAAGTTGATAACCAAGAACAGCCATCACACACCTTCAGGAACGTCTTGCTGTGGTGATCATTGTTGTGGATCCTTGGCATCACAGCTGGGTAAGGAGTTTCTCATACCTGGACCTGCGGTTTTGTTAGATAGTGTATGGCCAAGTGACATAACTTCATTTAAACTATATGCATATTTATACACATGTACTTAGGTATATTATGTGTGATATAAAGTAATATAATTGTTTAAATTATATCAAATATAAACATAAAACAGTAAATACAACGTGATATAATTCCCGATGGGGTTTCAAACCTCCTGGTGTTACTATTCTTTCTCCCTTCTTTTCTCTCTGTATTGTCCTTCTCCTACTGAATTAAAGCCCCCAATTTTTTCCACTTTCCTCTTCATATAACCTAGCCCATAGCATTTTAATAGAAATGCCTGAGTGATTAAATTAAACCCTTTCATTTCTTACCATGGCATGAATCCACAAAGACCTCTTCAGTCAGATTATCTTAAATGCATTCTTTGCCATTATTACAAAACCTACCTTTCCTTTTAGGGACAAAGTTTTGTAAGAAACCCTCCATGCTATTACTCATAATAAATACATGTCAAACAAATGAATAATGTTTTAAATCTGTCAAACACCACCAAGAAAATTTTTAAACCTAAGTCCTTCATGAGGCCAAAGAGAGATACATATGTGAAAATGGATGAGCAATTCTTGGTCTATAAAAGTTTCTTTGTTTTGAATATGAGTTTAATTAATGGTAGCATGCACAGTTAAAGAACCACTAAAATGTGATGTTGTGGGTGCTTTGCTAGGACTGCCCTTTTGTTTTCCATTCAGGGTCTCTTCTAGCTCAGGCTGCTCTCAAGCTCCCAATCCTCCTGACTTTACCGCTCAAGTGCTGGGATTGTAGGTGTGCTCTACCACATCTGGCTAGGGTTTTCTTTCTTTCCCCTCCTGTTCCCTTTCCTCCCTTCTCCTCCTCTCTTTTTTCTTTCAGGGGATTGAACCCTGCAGCTCATATACATTAAACATTTGCTGGGTTCTAGCCAGGTTTTCTCTCTTCTCAGGCTCAAGGACGTTTAGTTTTACACCAGGAATACTGTGGCAGAGTGATTGATCACACAAATTAAGGCTGGGTTTGATGGAGTCTCACACTTTCCAGGGTTTAATCATGCAAAACTACTGTCGATGTAGATTAGAAAGGCATGGCACATCAGGTGTTTTCTACTGCTCTGCCCGGTCCTTGTGGGCTCAGGGGCAGGTTATTTCCTTTCTTTGAGGCTGAATATCCTCATTTATTATATGGAGAAAATAAGTTTACCTCATAGAATGATTAAAAGAATTGCATATAATGGTGTATGCATAATTATTTGCACAGTGCTTAGCTATGGTCCTTAGTTCAACATAACACACTTATTATTCCAGCAATACTACCCCTGTGGTCTCAACAATGACATTCAGCAGCAGCAGCAGCAGCAGCAGCAGCAGCAGCAGCAGCACAGCCTTACTGTGAATCCACATTAGGAAGTAAGTAAATATCAGCACCCACAGACTCTTCTTCAGCACAAGGTACGTGTGCTTCTAGAATGTTCTAAGAATGGGGCTGGCTGAGTTCAGATTTGCAGATGTAGACATCTATTTTTCATATCAACTGTCAGCCTGCTGCTGGAGACACATATTCATTATCTTTCACTGCAGTTTGAGAGGTTAAAAAAAAAGTGAAAAGAAGTTTTCTACTCGAACGTTTGATTTTTTTTTAATGTCCCCTTTCTTTAAATTCTTGCCTATCTTCAATTTATTCTTTATTTTACCGATTCATTTCAAGAATCTAGACTAATACACACTGGTCACCTCACATTCCCCACCTTCACCACCTGTGACTGTTTTCCAGGTCCCCTGCCTCAGTCTTTTCCATTAGCTTCCATGTGGATCTCTGTTGATGTGCTCTGGAGCTGCAAAATCACAGAATACCATCTTGTGGATCCTAACAATTGATGCCTCAGTTTCCCCACACAGCATGTAGGAATTCCAGTCTGTACTTCATAAAGTTAAAAAGTGCAATGTTGACAACGACTTCTACCATAATCATGAAACTGGCATTTCAAAAGGAAACAAGTGCTCACAATGTTATGCAAATTTTAGCCACTTCAAAATTATTTTCATTAACCTTTTCCCCCTGTTTCTACCAGAAGGAAACCAAATGATGGAGAATTTGAGTAATTTGTATAATATGTCACAGATAAGAGTTGGGGAACTGGTTTAGAGCTAAGTCTGTTCTTATGTCCAAGACTTGTTTTGGTCAGATTTCCTTTCCATATTCTCCCACAAACCCCAGCACATATCACTAGGGGATAATAAGAGTCATATACTTGGCTTCCTTATTCCAAACTCTGGACAATTTATAGGAAGGGAATATTTTTATTGCTTCTTTTTAATTCTAACTCAGACATTCAGTTGATTAAATAACTAAGCATTATTTTCCCCATATTAATCTACTTGGTACCTTCCCTCATATTTCTATCGTTTGATATCTTTTTGACAACTTTTAATTAAGAGCTCAGGATCTCCCAGAGATCTTGTGTCATGGGATCTTCACTTACTTGAACAGTGCAACTGTCCCTCATATCACATCTAGAATTAACCCACAAATTGCAAAGGCCCGTGTGTCCATGTGTAGCTGGAGAGCTTCTCTCCAGGTCCCACCAAGCCCCCACAGTCCCACAACCCACGTATAAAATAATCACTCAGACGCTTATATTACTTATAAACTATATGGCCATGGCAGGCTTCTTGTTATCTACTTCTTCTATCTTAAATTAACCCATTTCTATTAATCTATAAGTCGCCACGTGGCTTGTGGCTTACCGGTACCTTACATCTCATTTGTCATGGCGGCAGCTTGCAGGTCTCTCTCTCTTTCCTGTTCCCTCGATTTTCTGTCCTGCCTATACTTTGTGCCTAGCTACTGGACAATCAGTGTTTTATTTACTAACCAATCAGAGCAACACATTTGCCATACAGAACATCCCACAGCACTTCCCCTTTTCTTTTTTTTCCGAAAAGGATGGTTCCATCTACCATTTCTCAGGTACCATTATATTCCTTCTCAGGTCTTTGATGGGATTGAAGACTAGCAGTTATAGTTTCAACTTAGTATATATATATATATATATATATATATATATATATATATATATATATATAATATCTTAGATAGAACATATTAAGTATTAGATTCAAGTTCTTTAGGATAGGACACGTTTTGAAATATTCTTTGTAACATGCCATTTACCTATGTTCTAGACTTCTCTGGATTTTAGTATGTGTTTCTTGCTTGATATTGTTCGCATTGATTGTAGTTCCATTTTATCTAGGTCATTATCTCTCATTACTCCTGGACAATATTTGATAACCATTCCTTTGTATATAGTCTTGTATTAGGTTAGAACCTTCTTATTTAGACAAAAGGGGGAGATGTAGTGGGTAGCCATTCCAGCTTTGATCTGGAAGTTCCAAGCCCCATTGAGGCTTCGGTAACTGTCACGTCTACAAGGCAGGGCCAAGAGAGGACCCTGAAGACCTGAGATCTGGATGCACCAGCTCTCTTAGTTTCTGGATCCTGGATGCTAGAGGTAGACCAAGCAGAGTTCTCCAGAGAACACCGCCGGACTGCGCCACGCTTTTCCCAGACTCTGTAAACTATCCCTTTACTTGTAAGTTACCCCACAAAACAAACCTCCCTTTTAACTATGTGGAATGGCCTTAATAATTTCACCAGTATCCATGTGCTGGATCTGGATTGCACCAAGATGGAAGAGAGTTAAAGACTGGGAAAGAAAACAATAGCCTGCACTAGCAAAGAAGCATCAGTAAGTCCCCAAGAAACACTGTGATAACAGACCTGTGGGGAGGGCTGAAAGGTGGGTGCAACATGCTTTGTGACATGAAAGAGGAAAGCCTCAGGATCCTGGCACATTAAACCTCAGAGATGAGTGACAAGAGACAGCTTGGTTCAAGTTCAAATGCACCATTTGTAGGAGTTTAAGTTTAATTTCTTTAAGTTTAAAATTCAGAAGATTTAGTTCCATGAAAGCCCTTGCGGATGCTTCTGTAGAAGTCCTACTATTGAATGATTGGTTATAGCTGTTGTGCTAAAGTTTCTATTGTTTTTTTTTTCTCATCCTGTCTGTCTTACCACTGCTCCACATGAAATCCAGAAGACAACAACATCTTTATTTTTCTTGTTATCATCATTGTTATTCATGATATGTTTATTAAGTACCTGCTATGAATCACAGATCAAGGAAGACATAAAAAAGCAAATGTATTGTAACTCAAGGAGATGATAAGTATAATGAAGAAAAATAAGGCATGGTAAGGTGGTAAGGTATGGAGTACTAGAAGGCTGTAGCTGTTTTATATGGGTAATAAGACCTGAAGAGAATGAGGAAGCATTGCTACCTGGTCATTTGGGTGAAGAGTATTCCTGGCTATGAGACTAGTAAGTCCAAAGTCCCTTAGAAGACAATTTATGTGTTTGAAGAAAAGCAAGATGAGTGGAAGAGAAGGAGCTGAGGGCAAATGGTGATAGATAATGTTGGAGAACAGATGCGGACCATATTAGACTTTCATTTTTACCAATAGAATAATGGCGGTGGAACATGACCTTTCAAGAGGAGAATAGAGAGCAGAAAGATAGATATAGAGAGATCAGGTTAAATGCTGCTGAAAATGATTCAATGAGAGTGTTGAAAAATGGTCCGTGTCTAAGAAACTTTCTTCCTACTACCTAGAATATATAGTACCAGAAAATGTTATACATAGTGCCATAATGTGTTATGTGAAGGCTGCGGGGGAGAAAAGACATCAATGGTCTTAACCCAAGCTGTACTCTTTATATTACAATGCTGACCTACCAGCATGATGTGCCTACTAGTGCGATAATGGCATAGTAGCTAGGGAAGGAACCAAGTGCTTTGTGATTGAATATGAGGTCTAATACACTGGATAGATTTTATGTCTGGAGCCGAAAACATGGTCCAAAGCCCATGACTAGGGCAAGCATAGTCCCCGGTGGAAATCTATTGTTGTTTTCTTGCCAAATGGTCATGCTGTTAACCTACATTATAAATATTTGTGTTTATGTCCACATATGAGCTGCAATTAACTTTGGTCAGAGAAGCTTCTGTTTTTGAAGTGAGTAGTGATTAACACAGAGAATCATAAGTGGTCAACATGCTAACTATCAATACTCCCAAGTGCTTGGCTGTGGATGGGTGGGTCATCTAGACCAACCTTTCACCATCTAAGGTTCAGGGAACTTCATGCAAGAGGAGGTGGAAAGAATGTAAGACCTAGCAGGTGGGAATGAGAGCTAAGAAATGATGACCTCTGGATATGACATGGCTGTTGAATACATCAACTCACAGTAGCTGTGGTTACCTGCCCAAGACCTACATAAGCGAGTCGAAATTCCAGCACATATGTGGGATGGATTCCCTGAGACCACTCACCTGTCAGAGGAGCTATTGGCAGTTGACGACTGCTGAGGGAGGGGTAGTCATTCTCCTTTTGAGATGTGGACACTGAAAGGTGCTCATGTTCCAGTGTAGGGCCACACATTTCCGTTCATATGCAAAGCACTATTTAGGCTCAGAAACGAAAAGTTACATAAAAAGATGGCATAAATCTGGGAGGGAGATTGGGTGCGGTTCCTGGGAGGGGGGTTGGAAGGCAGGTTTTGTTAGGTGGATATAATCAATATACTTTGTATAAATGTATGAAACAATCAAAGAATAAAAACAGTATCCAAAACAAAGAATTGCTCAGACTTCGAACATATCCGGCAGGCAAAGATGACAAGGCTGGACTGCTATAGTGAGGAAGGGAGCCAAGGATGATCTGATATCCTCAGGCCTGAGGCATTAGGGAAATAGAGCTGCTATTGACTGAACTAGGGAAGACTGTGTGGAGGAGAGGGTTTCAGAGTGCATGGGAAGTGGGAGGCAGCAACAATTTCATTTCATCATAAGGAGGGGAGCACTTTTCATTTTCAAATGTAAACAAGTCTAGAGAGCTTTAATTTAGGCGTCTTACATTATTCTGCACAGAATTTCTTCTGGGGGTCTGGTATCTTTAAGATACCAAGTAAGGTTTTTGTCTACCATAAATTAAAAGGACAATAAGTTGAAGTTGCTCATGATAAAATAGAAAATCTCTATAGTCAATCTGTATACACACTGTTTCATGGATTTGTTTTTCCTATTTTCTTAACAGGGATGATTTTTTGGTACAGAGGCCAGGGAACATACGTTTAACTTAAATAGAGAAGCAGTTACTTGGGGTTTTAAAAAGTCTGGGGCAAGATTATATCAATGGAAAGTTCTTACTGAGCACTGAAGCACTAATGTGTGGGTGAGTTAGGCCACGGACTGGAGAATATTCAGGATGTCCACCAAGTGAGACTCTAGCTGCTTTGGTGAGTCAAAAATATTCTGGTGGCTTTCTCTGTGTGACATAAAGAGGAGGATGTGTGTGAAGGGCCTAGGGACTCTTTCAGCCACAAGTATATTAAATGTGGACTGGCCACATTTACCTCCCTATTTGTGCAACTGAGAGTTATTGGATTGGGATTTACTTTTTGTATATTGGCTCAAGTGCCTTTTCCTTAACAAATAAATTGTCCTCATCAAATCAAATAAATCAGAAACTCGGCTGAAGATGCAACTCAGTGGTAGAAAACTTGGTAGCGTGCTTAAAGGTCATGGGATGAATGCCCAGCTCTGCCTGAATCAAAACAAACAAAAAAACAACCAGAAACTTGGAATCATCATTGTGTTTAGTCAAAGTGTTACTAGGCAGTAAAATCCTCACAACTCATGTTCTCATAGGAAAGTCATAATGGGCTCAATAGGCATGCACATAATAAGGGTTCCTGTGTCTTTAGCTTGTGTCCAACAAATGTCTGTTCATCAGTCAAACAACTCTTAAGAGGTAAGTCTCTCTGACCAATAGCAACAACAGAGCAATCTTGTTCTAAACATAGAAGCAATTTTAGGGCCTGTTTCAGGGAAGAGAGACAATTACTGCCAAATCAAACAAGCCAGTGTCTTTGTACTTCAGGCACCAAGCATTCAGTCCTAGCAAGGACTGGGGCTGAGAGCAGTAAATCAGCATGCCTGGATGGAGTGCCGAGCTCCAAGGAGGACCTCTTGATGAGCCAGTTGATTGACAGATTTGCTAACTGAAATGGAATGTGAGACCCACGAGACTGTAGCGCCTGCTTGCTAATAAGAGAAGGGTACAATACTCACCAGAAATGGGAAACTTAAATTTAAAAAAAAATGTCAATGACATTGGATAACTTCAGCATGTCACTTCTGAGCTGTCTCAAAATCCTGATTGTATTTTAAAAATAACTTTGAATTTGGGCGTCACGGTGGGGGTGTGGTGGATTAGTGTTCTTACAGAGAAGTTCAGCTCTATGAACAGAATTAATGTGGTCTCTATAAATAACTCCATCGAGCGTCTCCTCTCCACTTGGTACTTCACTGTTCTGGAGAATTCTTTTGCAGTCTGTGGCACCTGTATCTGCGTGTTTCTTTGCAGGGTTCTGCTCCCAACTCATGATTTAACTCCGAGATCTTTCCTTTGTCTCCATACGTCTGCATTAATGACTTATCTTTTCTTTTTATTTTGTTATGCGCAGGATGGAAGCCCTGCCTTGCACGCTAGACAGGGATGTTGTCACCGAGTCACATCCCCAGCCCGTCTCCTTCGTCTTGAGGTCCCTCTGCCCTATCTTCTCTACTTTGTTCTTGGATTCAACAGGGAAAAACAAGGCTTGTTTCAGATTTTATTTTAAATTCTCAATGTCCTTAGCCTTACGACCAGCTGCTGACACTACTTTCTACTTTAGTGAGATTGAAGTCATTTTTCCTTTATCTTGAATCACCTTATCATCTTTAGTTCTCACATTTTTGTTTTGTTTTTTTCGAGACAGGGTTTCTCTGTGTTGTTTTGTTGCCTATCTTGGATCTTGCTCTGTAGACCAGGCTGGCCTCAAACTCGCAGAGATCCGCCTGGCTCTAGGATTAAATCCGAGAGCCGGGATTAAAGGCATGCGCACCTACTGCCCGGCTCATTTTGCTTTTCTAATTTAGATGTTTTCTTTTTTAAAAAGATCTTAGAAAAATGTGTGCTTGCCAGGCAGTGTGTAACATCTGTATTTCCTGTACTCACAGATTGCTGTGAGTTTTAGTCTAGCCTGGGCTACAGTCACAAGCTTCAGGCAAACATGAGATTTAGAATAAAACTCTGTTTCAGAAAATATGAATGCAAACACATTTAAAAGATAATATAGCTGGGCAATGGTGGCTCATGCCTTTAATCCCAGCATTTGGGAGGCAGAGGCATGCAGATCTCTGTGAGTCCTAGGCCAGCCTGGTCTACAAAGAGAGTTCCAGGACAGCCAGGATTGTCTTGAAAAATTTAAAAAAAGATAATATAAAATTACTCCATATAGAGAAAATGTACATTTAGGTTTTCCTATATTTTCAAAATTAGATCTCTTCTTCGTTGTTGTTGTCATGAGATTTATTTTTGAGGCAGGGTCTCACTCTATAGCCAAGGCTGGCCTAGAACTCACTATGTAGCCCAGGCTGGCCTCTAACTCCCACCAAATCATCCTATTTTAGCCATCCATGAGCTGAGATGGTAAGTGTGACTCACCATGTGAAAGCTCTAGCTTTGCTTATTGACAAACATCCCTCTAAACCTCTGGTTTTGCCTACTTCCTGCAGCATTTTGTGTTTGAGGCAGATGCTGGCTGGATAGCACATGATAGCTTCAAACCTTTATGTCTGTTTCCTCTTGTGGTTTTTTTTTTTTTTTTTTTTTTTGGTTTTTCGAGACAAGGTTTCTCTGTGTAGCTTTGCGCCTCTCCTGGAACTCACTTGGTAGCCCAGGCTGGCCTCGAACTCACAGAGATCCACCTGGCTCTGCCTCCCGAGTTCTGGGATTAAAGGCGTGCGCCACCACCGCCCGGCTTTCTTGTGATTTTTTTTAAGTAGCAGGACATGAATGATGAAGTGGGGGAGAAGAAGCATTCTCTAACCCAACCAGTGGTCCTGCTTCCGGTGACTCCATGCCACTGGGCTCTGCACCTTGCAAACATTTTTTTTCCCAGCTCCTGCCTCTCAAAAGCAGTGGTGGTACAGAGCAGCAAGGTGGGCTGGAGCTGGGCATCTCCTTCACTCACCAGGTCACCGCCACTCTGATAACAACCAAGGGAGTTAGGAGCTGGTTGAATGGGTTTTTCTGAGGGCCTACCTTGCATGGACACATGCAGGCAGAACACTGTATACATAAGAGATAAATCTTTAAAAACGTCATAGAGCCTTCATCCAGTGACTGATGGAAGCAGATGCAGAGATCCACGTCCTGGCGCCAGGCTGAACTCTGGGAATCCAGTGACAGAGAGGAGGGATTCTGTGGGGAGGGGACATCGAGATCATGATGAGAAAACATGCAGAGATGACAAGCCACACTAGTGAAAACCCATGAACTGTGGACTAATAGCTGTGGAACCCTCACAGGACTAGACTAGACCCTCTGGATATGGGAGACAGTTGTTTAGCTTGAACTGTTTGGGGGGCCCCCAGGCAGGGGGATCAGGATCCGTCGCTGGTGCAAGGGCTGGCGTTTTGGAGCCCTGTGCCTAGGGTGTGACACCTTGCACAGCCTTGGTACAGGGAGGAGGGGCTTGGACCTGCCTCATCTGAGTGTGCCAGGCTCTGCTGACTCCCCATGGAAGAGCTTGCCTTGGGAAATGTGGGGATGGGGGGTGGGTTGTGGGGGAAGGCTGGGGGGCAGGAAGAGGGAAGAGGGGGGCATCTGTGATTGGTATGTAAAGTGAACAGAAAATTTCTTAATAATAAAAAAAGAAAAAAGTTTTTTAAAAACAAACAGAAAAAGAACACAACATCTAGGTGACTTCAAAAGCCTGTCTCTCTTCCTCTGCCATAATTGCAAGGAAATGGTCCCCCCAATATTTCCCATGAAAACTCTTGTAAATTCTTAGAGATAAATGTGCTGGAGGGATGGCTCAGCAGTTAAAAGCACTTATGGTGCTTACAGAGACCAGGTTTTTTTCCAGCACCCACAGGGCAAATCACAATTGTCTGTAACTTCAATTCCAGGAGATCTGACACCCTCTTCTGGCTTCCACAGGCACTGTATTCTTATGGCTTATGTACTTCACCATCCAGGCAAAACACTAATATGCTTAAAATAAAAATAAATACGTCTTTTGGAGGAGTCACAGAAATGGGGGCAACCCTGTTATGGTTTGGGTCTATTTGATTGCTCAGTTCCCAAGTTCTGCTCTGCCCCTTCTTCCAGAGGTTATTGAGTATACTGCAAAGAAGAAGTAGTCCAGGCAAGATAAAGTGTCTGCCTTATGACCCTGTTTGGAAGTCTGGAGGAGGAGCATTACTGGGGCAGGCCTTGAAGGTCATACCCTTTTCTGGTTGCATCTCTTGCTTTCTGAGTCCTATTTGCTGTGATGTGAGAAGCCTTTGCTTCATCTCCTATCACCATGAGGTACACCATACCTTCCCACCATAGTGAACCAAAATTCCCTAGCAACTATGACCTGAAAGAAATCCTTACTCTCATATGTTGGTCTGTCCCATCGTCTATCACAGAAAGGAAAAAAAAAATGATGCATGCCCATTGACTGCAGCCCTTACATCTCTCAGAGCCCAATCTGAGAAGAGCTTTTTTGACTTTTCAGTTTGTCCGTCCTTCTAACTTACTGATAAAGATATGGTGGTGACTTGCAAGTTCCTTACATAAGTAATCAGGACTGGAAGTCCAATAGCAATAGCATCTTTAAAGTCCTGAATGAAGGAGACACAGTAAAGCCAAATTTCCACAGGAAGTGAAAATGTTCCTAAATGATGTAAGTTAGGAATAAACACTTCAGATAAGCAATAACTAAGCAAAACTAAAACTAATGTGATCTATCTAATAACACACACACACACACACACACACACACACACACACACACACACACGATGACCAGGAGGAATTTTTGTTGTGGAGTAATACTTTTCTTAAACATTAATTAATTTGCATTTGTAGTACATACATTGTTTCATTCAACTAGAATGATTCTACACTAAGATGAATTAAAAAAAATCTTACTTGAAATATATAGCATTTACAAAGGCTTAATTGCATAGTTTCTCAGTTACTACAAGTCAAAAAGTATTTAGAGGAACTTGTTCTGTGCTTTTTGTTGTTGTTTGTTTGTTTGTTTCTTTCTTTTTTTTTGGTTGCCCGTCTTGCATTTAGCATCAAGAAAAAAGATACAATGCTAAAGTTTTTCTTCTATTCTTTCTAAAAGGGAAGGTAATCAATATCAAAGAAAAGTAGGAAAGGTCATTCCATGGCTGGGAAGATCACTCGGTGGTAAAATGTTTGCATACATGTTAAAGGTGAGCATGGGTACACATGTCTGTAATACCAGTACTGAGGGGTAGAGTCAGGCAGATCGAAGGAGCTTGCTGCTTAGCAGGACTAGCTGAACAGGGGAGCTCCAGGCTTGCTGAGCAGCCCTGTCTCAAAATGTAAGGTAGAGAACAATCCAGGAAGACATCTGATTTGAACCCCCACCCCCACACACACATGTGCACAGCTCCCACCACATATGTATACATAGTCATGTGTTTATTGCACACATAGAGGCCAATAAAAAAATAAAATGTTATGAACTATCAAAAGAAACAAAAGATATGGTGAGTGACATTCTTGGTGGCTTCAGACATAAACTTTACAGAGTTTAAAATTAGATTTTTGGCTAAATTTCTAAGTGAGTATATTTCAATTAAAAAACATCCATAAAACAAGCTATATATGTAGATTGTAATAAAAATCAAGCTGTAGAGAGACGGCTTAACTTCATCAGTATGGATGCCCCTCTGATGCTATCAGAAAGCGCTCTGATGTAATAGTTGTTATGATCCCAGCCAAATTCCATGCTGCTCTGTAAGTCCACATGCCCACGAGTTGATGTACTTTAGCTAGATTGTAGCAGTAAACCACTTTCTCGTGCTGTGCCTCTGCCTCTGCTCTCTTTTCCTGATTTTATTTCCTCTTTTTGTACAGATTGAAAGCAGGACCTCACACCTGCTAGGCTAGCGCTCTACTACTGAGCTACAGCTCTCTATGATTCTGAGCTCTCTGTACTACAGGAAAATATTTTGCTTTGAGTGACAGAGTGATTTAGAAGAGAGACTAGGGCTTTGGTGTGCCTCGGTTATTATGCTTAGTACAATCCTGGTTCCCTTATTTTCCATCACTACTTTCTGGCTTTGAGAATTCACATCTGGTTTTGGCTCTGGTCTTTTATTCTGCTTGGTTAATTTAATTTTGATAAGATCTGGAATTCCTCTTACATCAATGAGTGAACATTGTCATTCTTAGAAGACTTTTATCTGTTTCTAATCTTTGGTACTTGATACAGTTGAAATATTTTTCATAGTATCATCTATGGACTTCACTTACCTATTCAATTTTTGCTATGTTTATGATCCTTATATCAATTTCATTCTTACTAATTAATATTTATATAATCTAATATTTTTCATTTTTTGTACCAGATTTAATCACACGTGTCCTGGCTACTTTTTTATTTCACTTAGAAATTAAAATTCATTCTGTTTTTTGATTATTATAGTAAGTACAAGTAGCAAAACATGCATGCACTAGAGAATAGAATTTTGTTTCATCTTACCTATTGAAAATGAACACAGATTCTGAGTGGTATCAGTGCATCTTTCTCAGCAGTCATAATCCAAAGTAGTTACCCCCTCATCCTTTCCATACACCTACTTTCCTTAGAGGAGGTTCAAAAATGTATTCTATGACCTCATGTCCTCAGAATTCTCGTTGAATAGTTTCATCAGGCTCATGAAAGGGAACTCAAGGTCTAGCTATGGAGAAGTCTTGTCATGTGGCTTCCAGTCCTTTCTATCTGTCATTAGAGAGCTCTGGACTTTATATGCTCATATTCTTTCAAACCACTTTAAGGGTATGTAGGTTATATTAGCTTTCCCATTGCTGTGACCAAATACCTAACGGAAGCATAAGAAGAAAGACTTATTTTCACTCATGGCTTTTGAGGGTTTGGACAATAGAGGCTTGCTCCATGTATTAGGGCAGAACATCATGCTGGTGGGAGTGCATGGATGGGGTGGAGAGGAAGCAGAGTGAGCAAGGAGCCAAGGACTAGTTATGACCTTCAAACAAATGCCCCTACTGATCCAGATCCTTCATGTAGGCACCACCTCCCAAAGTATCCTTGATGGTCCACTGGGAACCAAACTGGTGAGTTTGTGGGGAACATTTTAAGTTCAAACCACAACCTGAACTAACTTTAAATTTCATTCTTATTGATTTCACTTGTAACTTGTTCAGTCAATGTTCACTGTTTTCTATGAGCTGGACTTTATGGAAGATTCGGAGGAAACAGCTGAGGTGAATAAAGAGCAAAATTATCCCTAGCTACAGGTCCTGGAGCCCACATGCTTGCTGGGGAAGGGGGTGAATCAAATTCACGAAGGAAACAAATAGTACAAGCGGGAACTGGCCCTCACTTTTGTATTCCCAGGGCTAAGTAATTGCTAAATAGGGCAGTTTATTTAATCAATAAAGGGGCAGGAAATTCTAGGATGTATCAGAACACAATTAAAGGAAAAAGAGGAAGATGGAGAGGAAAAGAAAGCAGGGAAAATAGAGAATAGGAAAGAAAATGAGAAAGGAGAAAACATGCTTCTTTTATTAGCATGTGTTCATCATACAAGTTAGTGGGGTCCATTCTAATATTTTTATTTTTGTACATGCATATTAATTACTTTACTCATATGCATTAGCCACTCTTCCACTTGCCCCCTCCCTGCTCTCCCATCCCCTGCTCACGTTCTTTTCCAGATGGTCCTCAAAGAGCTTCTTTTTTGACTAAGGGCTTCTTTTTGTGAGTGATTCCAGAGCTGAGATAAAAAAAAGTTGGTAGAGCATAGCGTAGGTGTAAAGGAGTGTCCTAAACAATGAGAATAACATCTTTAAAAGCTCTGTGGCTCCAAGGGGACCCCTAATGGAGGGAGGTTGATAAGACTGCTCCAAGGTGAGTCAATGCTTAGTATGACTGGCTGGATTATGTCAATTCTCACTACTTGTACAGAGAAAATTGACATCTAGTCTGAAAATAATAGTTTTAAATTATTATACATAGTGCATAGGAAGGGGTTCACTTGTAGAAGTAGGTATGTTTGGAATGCTACATATTTTGGCAGAGAATTATATTTTTCACATTCCATCTTTAGGCCCTAATGAAGCACTATCAGTCCTGTTCGTGACTTCAACTGTCAGTTACAGTGAAAAGAGTGACAGGGTGGATAGGTAGGATAGCTTTGTGAGTTCCACCTGCATCTGAATCCATCCCTGGACATCTATCCACAGATCCATCTCTTCTTCCAGATAGTTGGAAGTCTCTGCCTTGCTCCATACACCCCCAGGTAGTGCTCTATTTAGTTGGAAGCCTATCTGTTGCTTTACCATTGGGAAGTCTTGAATGATCCTACATCCCACCTCTAAATCAGAGGAACGTACATCCGGTTTTCTATGCCTTTTTTACTAATCTGTAGGTTCCAGAAGAACATGTAGGCCCAGACCTCTGTCCTGCCACTTAACTGTGATTGGTTAAGTTTTAAAACCTCTTATAACCTCTGCCTCATTATCTGTTGAATGACAACAATAACAACAAAAGAACTACTTCCATGGAACATGCAGTCAGCCATCTTCTGCTCCTCACAGCATCCCTATAAGGTGGATACTGTATCATTTATTTTCTTAAGGATGGAAAAATCTGATACATCAGGAAGTGAATTCACCCGCCTTATGTTATGTAGATAAAAAGTGATAGATATGAGTGAGGTACCAGGTCTTGACACCTAACTGTGCTACTATACAAGTGATAGCTGTAATGTGGTTACAAGTGTCTACCTTTTACTAGATTGTTTTGAGAGTAAAATAAAATGATATGTTGGGTATGTGTGTGTGTGTAAAAAAATCATGTAGTTTCAGGTACATAATCAACTCCCAATAACTTACTTATTTATATTTAAATTGATAATTAAGTTTAATTTCTCTGTTATTCAGAAGGAAGGTACACAATGTAAAAAGGCTTTTCTACATGCTGCACATTTGTTATTATTTTAATATTTTACCTCGTGTCATTAAATAAATGGAAAGTGATATTCAGTGTGACTGTGTCCTGTTTTGCTCTTCTGCAAAGCCCTGCACTTTTTCTATGGCCACAAGGCCACATTTCGTGTAAATCTAAGTTGCCTTTTGAATGGATTACAAGTGGAGCTGACTTTTCTAATGACCCACTCAATTGACCTGGGACAAAGAAGGTTAAAGTTCCCACCTAATATATGATCATTAAAGCTTTTCATGTAGCGTTTCAGACAGGGCAGTCTGGGAAAACCCGAGACAACATCATTTTTGGTGCCAGACTGATAAAGCATTTAGCATTTGTCAGTTACAGGAGGAGACAAGTTGATATGTTAATTAGATGTAATACCTCTCTTTGGACAAAATGGAAAGAATTAGCTTTTCAGAAAAAAAAAAAGTCAGATGATAAAAGGTGAGTGCAAACTTAAAGTACTTTAACACTGAAACTTTAAAACACATATTAGATGCATGTATTGTAGAAATACGCACTGAATCATGTTTTGCACTAGCCTCACATTTTAAGTTTTATGGCCGACAATTTCACCAAGGATGGTGATTTCCAATGCTTTGTGTCAAGTAAGGTAAATGTAAAAATTTTAGAAAAACAACACACATACACACACACACACACACACACACACACACACACGCTTTTATTTTATTTTATTTTTTAAAAGCTGGCACACATCTCTTTGATTTTATAATTTCTTTTTTGGCTCTCAACTTCCAAAATGTTGAAAAACAAACAGTAAATCCAATAATTGTCCTCTAAGATTTTGGTCTTAGTTGAAATCAATCATGTGGGCCATTTATCTCCTCTTCCCTGCCCCCACCTCCCACCAGACGAGGGTAGATTGGCCCCTTGAATGATGTTCATCCACATGTGTTTCAGTTTGGGGATCCTTAACCGTAATTGATGAAGGATTGTTTTTCTTTACGGCCAAATCTACACAACATGCTTTAAGAACGGGGAACCACAACAATATATGTGTAAATGACAACTTTTAAATATTTTGCAAGTCTTAACAATGTTTAGTTTTATATACAGAGAGAAAATGTCAGAGTTTCAAAGCTTAGGTAAGCATTTATGTGTTCAGATCTGTAGGGGACAGACCCACTGTTGTATTCAGGAAAGTAATTTTTTTTTATAAATATAACTTATAGTATGTTATAATGTATAATACCAAACCCTTAGAAAATGGTTCTTGTCCATAAATAAGTTGCTTTATAAACCAAACTAGATTTGATTTATTTCTTGGTCTGTAAGTAAACAGAATTCTGATTTCTGTTTGTGTGTGTTGTGACACTGTACCTTATTTCAATGTATGCTGATGGTAAAAGTTTAGATCTAAGTCAGCCACACGAAATCACTATTGTTATTTGTTGTCTCCCCTCTTTTTGCTCTCCTAGTCATTCTGTCAGAGGAGAAACTGAGGCGTGGAACATTCAGGAAGGCAGATGAGATTACATTTCTACACCTGGTCGAGAGAGGGGAAAACCTAGGTTTTTCCATCTTTGGTCAGTGCTGTAGTTTCATTATAAGGCAATTAAATGCTTATTTATTTATAGTTAATGTACTAGTTTTAAAGATTTATTTATTTATTATGTATACAGAAAAGGGCGCCACATCCCATTACAGATGGTTGTGAGCCACCATGTGGTTGCTGGGAATTGAACTCAGGACCTCTGGAAGAGCAGTCAGTGCTCTTAACCTCTGAGCCATCTCTCCAGCCCTAATGTACTAATTTTAAATCACGGCAAAAATACAGATCATGGCATTTTTGCTATGAAATCTTTACTTACTTTGTCAGTTACAAAAACTGGAGAGACAGATGCTCATATGTTAGTTAGAAGTAATATTTAATTATGCAATATATAACTATTTTTGTTTTGGAGGGCAAAAACCTCTCTTTTTGTCCTAGAAACAAGGCTAGAAAATGAAGGGTAGTATATTCTGAAAAACTGGTTCCACTTTCACTGAACTTTGATAGCCATAGCATTATCATGATGTGGAATATCTTATGAAAAACAGTCACATAATATGTATGTGTTAATGTAGGCTTCGTATGTGTTTGCTAGTACCAGGACACGCAGATGGTCAGCCCAGAGGAACTGTTATGTAAACTATGTAGACTAGCTATGAGTCATGGGTTCTCCTAACTCTCCATATCATTGGGACTGGCCTTTCTGTAACCAGTGGCTAGCAGAGATTGTGAGGCCTCTCCCGAATATGCTCAGACACACAAGGCCTGCTTTCTTGACATTGCCAATGTCTCAGATAAGTAGTGATGGGAAAAGCTTGAGGACCAACTGTGTTTTCTGGGGAAAAATACTGTAACGTGTTACACCCATCATCCACCTCCAATGAGCTCAAGATAGTCAATTTTCTTTTGTCAACTAGTTGGTGTGCTATAAAATTGGCTTAGATAGTGAATTAAATTATGTTGTTATTCTAAAAACACTTTAATGTAATTTACAGGGGACAGTAGAGAATTCGGAAGAATCTTAAACAATGGAGGACTCTATCTTCCATGCCACGACAATGTTCCACACTTGTGCTATTTTTCCACATTGGTGATTGACAGTCTATCTCAGACTTGGGAATGGTGCAGCAGAAATGTGAAATTACCAGCTCTTCATGGACTGTGTTGAAACATCTCTAGTGGCACTGTATGTGTTCACGGTATTTCTCTTTTGCCAATTGGAGGAGACACTGAGCTTAGTGTGGACTTGTGTGCAGGTTTTATAGGATGTCAGACAAATGATTTTTTATTGAGAAAGGGTCAAACAAGTTGTGTTTTTTGTTGTGTCACACTATACAATATGAGGGCCACGTCATAAAAACTTGGGGCTCCCACAAGAAGGTAAAGGGTAAGAATGGTGATTTAAGACTACATTATCCTGTTCTAATCCCTTTTCTTTCCTCCTGCGGAAATGTAATTGCAGAAGCTGGGCGAAGGGGCTGGAGCACGGACTTCCATATCTGTCTCAGAGAGAGTCATAAAGTCTGTTTTATGAGTCTCTCTCTAGCCCCGTTCTACTTTTCCAAATTAAAGGAGACGATATGACAATCTCACCAGGCTCTGATCTTACATCTTAATTTTCAAACTCAGCAGCAATCTTAGGGCCTGCTCTAAGTGGCTCAGACAAAAGAATCTTGAAATTAATGATGTAGCCATAGAAATTCTAAAAAATATCTGCTATATTAAAAAAAACCCTTTTCTTTTAAAAGAGAAAATTTTAATCGTGAAATTCCTTTTTTAAATGTTGATGTATTAAATGTCAACTTCTCAGTTTTACAAGGAATTGGGTAAAATGTCGATAAGAGTCAGAGGGACTAGGTGAGAAGAATTCATATTATCTATCTGACAATCCTTTCAATAAAATATGGCCTAAAAAAATCCACAAACTACCTGGAAGCCCCGATAAAATTGTGGTGTGCTAACATAGAGACTAGTCCATTATTTTTGACTTAAGATTAGACCAAGTTTTCAGAGTTTGTGATGTTGCTTATCCTTTCATTTTAAGCAGGAAGGGCATTTTTGTTTCTTAGTATATGCCATGCAAAAGGGCCACATGAAGTTGAGTGAAGCATTTTCACCAACTGTTTGTTTACATTTAGGCCAAATAGCCCCATCTCATGTTGTCTGAATTCCCTTCTCCTGCAAAGGCCTTAATGGAGCCCTGTGACTAAAACCTTTACCCACAGTGTCTGTTGATTGTGGCTTCAAAGGACCACCCACTTCTGGGGGTGAGAGGCCAATTCTACCTCCCCCACAGGCCTATTTTAGACCTTAGGAAAATCTTCCCAAACTGGATAACATTTATTAGGAGCTATACATAATTCAAGGATTTGGCACAGAGTGACATCAACCCTTAGTCTTATTTAAATAGAACAAATATCAGAATTTGCTATTTATCTCCCTGAAGAGCTCTTCAGGGAGGCAGGAAAAAAATGTGTTTGAGCTTTAACTACAATGATTCCATGGCTAATGAGTTGCCACTGATTATCCCAGGAGAAAAGTAATAGCCGTTGGCATATAAATCTTTATGTGGTACTTATAGAATATGTATCTATTTCTTTGCTTTAGCGAAACTAACTGAAACAAAAAAAGCACATTAGCTTTCAAAAAAAGAAGCTAAATTTATTGACACAGCTTTGCAAATAGCAGCTGAGACCCAAATTAAACTTCAAATAAAAGAAATAATGTGGTAATTGGGCCCCTCGTCTTATATAATACACTTGTTGGCATACATTGTGGGTTTGCTATCTTTTAAGAGTATTAAATCATTGTGGGAGAACACTGCCAAAAACCTTCTTCATTTCCTCTTGGTGACTTCTTACTACCCTTAGAAGGGATTTAATAGAAAAGGAAGGACATGATGTAGTTTTAATGACAGGAAACCCATGGCCTTTCAAATGAATAAATTCCATCACTCACTGCCACAGTGTGCTAATTATTTCCTTTGATAAATTAAAAGCTGTAAAAGTCCTAAGCATATAAGCATGTAGTTTACAGTTATAATCAACCTGTCTTCATTACTGAAATTTGTATTAACTTCATTATTTAGTAGGCATACATCTTAAGATTCTACCAACTTGTATAGAAAGCCTGTGTTAAACTCACTGTTTTGATGGATGATTAAATGAATGAATAAGCCTTCATGCTTCTGAGTTCTAGGGTATAAAGTCAATTATTAATGTATTATTAATAGGTGAGCATATCACTGCAAAGATGAATCAAGGTAAGCGAAGAAAAACCAATCAAAATGTAGAGAAGACAGACCATTATATCAGATTTTATTTTACTTTAAATATCAACTAAATAATTTGGGAATGAAATGTAGCAATTTAATCACTGAGCAAAATTTATTACATGTCCTTCTATGGTCTTCAGGAATTAATGTATTAATTTCATAAATATTTGACACATGTCACGCATTCTGAGGCTATAATACTAATAAAAATAGATTTCCTAGTTGCCTTATTGAGTTTCTGATAGAGTGAGAAAGCTATCAATCCAGCGATTCTACAAAAACATACTTGGAAGTGTTATATGAGTTTTGGGGTTTGATGAAGCTGTAGAATTGTTGACTGTAGAACTGTTCTGATTGGAGAGGTAGGACTCCTGCTGTGAAAGGGGGTGGGGCTCAAATTAAAAGCTGAAGAACGACCTGCAGAGGACAGGGAAACTTTCTGGTATAGAGATAGCATTTCTAAGTCTCCATGCTGAGACTGAGACAAAGTCTACCAGGCAAGGGAGCAGGAAGTAAACTAAGTCAAAGTTGAGCTTGCTCAGCCAGTCCCTTCTTGCGTTCTTTCTGCATGATGAATACACATTGTGTAATGATGTAGGAGTTGTTCAGCAAGCTGCGGGATGCATTTCAAACGAAGCACCTCCTTGACTGAGTGCCAAAGAGCATTCAGAGCCTGATCTAGACAGCTGGGCAGCCCTGGGGAAAAGTGGAGTGAGGAAGAAGTAGGTGGAAACCAAAGAACACAAGAGTTTGTGACGTCATAGCAAATAGGAAGAATGGATTTTTCTCAGCTTGTTCACATTAACTAATCCATTTTTCTAACGTTCATTTTGCAAATACCAAATTTCCAATATTTTTCAAGTTTTACCTCCGAAGGTTTTCAAGTTTCTAACTCAGTAGTGCCTTGTGGTTGTCATCACATTTCATGCTTTGTCATGGTTTTCATTAAAAAATGTTTTCTATCATGTACTCAGTCATTTTATCTGTCTAGACTGGCAAAATGAAAAGAAAATAATTTGCCTTTCATATATGTGCAGGTATTCTGTTCCAGTAGAACTTAAATTCTTACTAGTTTAACTATTTTATAATAAAAATTCTAATAATTAATGTAGAGTAAAACTGTTATTTATATTTTTCTGTTGTCTTTAAAGTTCTAAGGGAAAGAGGTGTTATCAAGTGTAAATGACTAACTGTTAATTGTGGGAAGCTGAGCAATCCATGGACTGACTTCCAATGCAGGAAGTCCCATTGAAGATTTTTAAAATGTAGATTCAGAAAAGAAGACAGGTTCGTGGAGGGGGGGCAGTTATAAGTCACATTGTAAATTATTTTTCCCCTTGCAATGCTAGGAATTGAATCCAGGGTGTAGTTTTTGCTAAGCAAGGAGCAAGTTTAGCTGCTCAGCTCCTTCCCCAGTTCTGAATTTAAAAGAAAATCGAAGCACTTGCTAAGAATTTTACTGGAAGCAGCTGATACTCTTGTTCTTTATTCTTTCAGTTATACTTTAGAGAAGATCTTTAAAAAATGTATCCCACATTTATTTTAATAGATACAATGGGAGGGCCCTAGGAGATATTCGGTCTAGGTTCTACGTTCATGATTTTGTCTGCGCGGTGTTCACTTATCTGGGGGAGATGGTCACATAACCAGATATTTCAGGGACAGACTTATGAGTGATAGTGCCTCTGAATGCAAGGGGTCAGGATAGATGTCTCAGCAGAGCATGTAAAGAGCCCTTGGAACTGATTTGAGAAAGGAGAAGAAAAAGCTGTTCAGATTGGGAGGCAAAAAAGAGCACTAGCAGCAGATGAGAGAAAAAAAAACCCCTGCAAGTGATGAGGAGGTGTCAATCAAAGACAAGATTGTCAGTCAAGGAGACTGGACTTAACTTTATTAATGACGGAACTAGAAGGACCTGGCTTGAGAAGGCTGGCAGGTGAGGTGCAGTCAGTTATCAGCAAAGATTTACCTATTTGCTCTCTTAAGAGAGGGAAAAAGAACGCATGGAGTGGGAAGGGTGGGGAGGACCTGGGGGGAAATGAGGGAGGAGAAACCTTGATCAGAACATATTGTATGATAAAAAAAACTTTTTAAACCAAAAGGACTTGATGCTGAAGCCGAGGAGACAGAAACTTAAGGGGAATTCAGGAGGTGGTAACAAGGGGGGAAGGGAGAAACCAAGGTCGATTGGTGGGCATCCAGCTTGCATAAGGGAACGGACTGGAAAGTTGGGAAGCAATAAGATGTCAAAAGCAGCCCCGCTTTCACAAATTAAACCGAGAAAATGAGGGCTCAGAAGACAGTTTTGATAAATGCAGACTTCATTTTCAGCTGCATGGGCTGGCCTTTATTGAACACACAGTCGTTCAGGACATGATAACGGAAGTCCTCTTTTGACAAGATGCCTTTCCATGGCATCCTCCAACAGTGCTTTGCATGGTCCAAGCAAATCCTTCCAGTGGCCAGTACACGGCTGTGTCTCTTGTTCTATCTCTACATTCTTTCTTGCAGTTCCAGATATGTATTAATCGCATCCAGCCTCCGCATCCCTGCTTTTTCTTCCTCAGTCCTAAATAAACCTAATCCTTTTAACTTCTGCTTGAAAGCTCTTAGTTTTGCAAACTATGAATCATTTTACTGCTTCTTTTGGGATCCCATCCAAGGAGTCCACACCTCATTTTTAAGGCCTCAAATCAGACACATTTCTCCATCATCATGCCTTTCAGGCAGTAGGTGGTTGAGAAGTTGTTTTCAGAATGATAAAATTCGGAGGCTGGTGGGAAACTTGTCTAGGAACTCCCACATGCTAAAATCCTATTTATTTCACTTCATTATCAACACAGTTGTGAACATTAACTAGCACTGATGACTCATGTGAGCTCTATAATTCTGTCTTTTGTTTATACTGTATTTGCCTGTAACCAAGTCTTTATCATTGTTTGTAAAGTTTACCTTCCTCTTTCTCCTCGTTCAGATTACAGTTTTATTCTCATTATTTTTCTGTTTATTTTCCAAGGTCATTTTAAAGTGTAATTATTTTCCCAAGTTGCTAAGCTCCCTACGCAGCATGGTGCCTCTCATAATGAGCTCCTCCAAAATCTATCAGTGCCATTAAAATGTTATTAAATATTTCTGGCCCAGGATGGTTCTTTTGGAAAAAAAAAACATTCATGCCCTCTAAATTGATATTGCATTATTGATTCTTCTTTAATTTCTTTGTAATAAATTTGTATACTTACCAGGTAGCAAAGAGGTTTTAGAAAAAGCTAATAACATATGCCTATGTACAACTATAGTTTACAAAAAGTTCCTTCTACCCCAGATTACTTTTTTGCTGATTATATAATCCCGTGAAATAGGAAGAAAGGTTATTTTATTTTAGTTTCAAAAGTATAGAATCAGACATTCAGATTAACTTGAACAAGGTCATTCAGCTACAAATTTGTAGAACTTAGATTTAGACGTTCTGGTCTCATAGCCAGCCACTTTTTAACCACCATACGGTTACAGTTGGTCTGCACAACCTGCTTGAATTCAGAATGGCCTGCTTGCTATGCGTACAATACTCACCAAAACACTGTATGATATATTAAATAACTGTGTTATTATTCCCGAAGAAGAGATGACCTCACACATCAGGGAGCAAGCTGCACATTCAACACGAACCAAGAAGCACAGTAGTTCAGAATTATGTGTTGCTTCCTAGCACCTGTTCATGTGATGTGTTAAGTTTTTCTGTTCATTGCTGTAAAAAAATGACTTTTCTTGGTACATGTTCTCTGTGGTTTACATCTCAATCTTCAACCATACTTAGCAGGTTTTGGACAAATAATATGAATTATGAAGTGCTCATCTGATGCTTGGCTGGTTGAACAATGATATATTGAATTCCTATCATGAGCTCATTGCTGTACAAGGTATAATTTGTATTGGGTAGCCTTGTTCTCTCCTAAAGGAGCCATCACAAACAGGGTAGGCCAACAACATTTAGGACGCTCTCTGACTACAGTAAAATTATGATTATTACTAGGTTTAAAATGCACAGGAAATGGAAATAAGCTTGGAAAAGTCAGGCTGGTCCATACTAAAGAGAACCTAGAGTGTCAGGCAGGAAAAAGTCTGGAATTGACATGGTAAGACATCTAAATTCAAAAGCAAACCATTGTTTAAGATGAGAAATATGTCATGCCATAATATCTCTATTATATGGTTATACGGTAATTTCATTATTTTAGTTAATTATACTTGAAAAATAAAATGAGGAAATTAGACTTTGTTCCCTCTTTGAGATAAAAAATTTGTGTTCTCTCTCTCTCTCCTTTTTTTTTTTGTTTTTTCGAGACAGGGTTTCTCTGTTTAGCTTTGTACCTTTCCTGGAACTCACTCTGTAGTCCAGGCTGGCCCCGAACTCACAGAGATCTGCCTGCCTCTGCCTCCCTAGTGCTGGGATTAAAGGCGTGTGCCACCACCACCCAGTGAAAAATTTGTTCTCTTTAGTTTTTTTTTTTTTTTTTCCTACCTGTCTACAGAGTCTTAACCTAGTGCAGCAATTCTCAACCTATGGGCCATGACCCCTTTGGCAAACCTCTATCTCCAAAAATATTTACATTGTAATTCATAACAGTAGCAAAATTATAGTTATGAAGTAGTAATGAAAACCATTTTATGGTTTGGGGGAGTCACCATAATATGAACAACTATATTTTATTTTTGTTTTTTTGTTTTTTTTTTGTTTTTCGAGACAGGGTTTCTCTGTGTAGCTTTGCGACTCTCCTGGGACTCACTTGGTATCCCAGGCTGGCCTCGAACTCACAGAGATCCGCCTGGCTCTGCCTCCCGAGTGCTGGGATCAAAGGCGTGCGCCACCACCGCCCGGGCCATGAGCAACTATATTAAAAGATCATAGCATAAGGAAGATTGAGAACCACTGATCTAGTGCATTCATGATACCATTCATGTCCTCTACATTGATATTTTATTATTGATTTTTCTTTAATATTTTTTATAATAAATTTGTACACTTATCTAGTAGCAAAAGGGTTTTAGATAAAGCTAATAACATAACATATGTTTGTGTACAATTATAGATCACAAAAATTCCTTTTATTCCAGATTACTTAATTTACTGATTGTATAATCCCATAAAGTAGGAAGAAAGGTCATTTTATTTTAGCTTCAAAAGTATGCAATCAGACATTCAGATCTTCCTGCCAAGGCCCCCTCCTGCTTTTCTTCCCTTCTCTGTTTATAAATGAGTGTTAAAGCTAACTACACTTTAATATAAACAATTTCAGTTTCACATTGTCCTTTGATCAAGAATGTAGGAAGAAAATCATCTATAAGGATGTAAATAACAACAAAAAGACACTTGAGGACCTTGAAAAGCTCGTAGGCAGCGGAATGCATACCAAGTCTTATATATCCCTAAACGTAAGAATACCGATATAGTATACTATTTATGCCACAAATGTTATAGCATAATTAAAGATATGTAGCTATCTCATGCTGTCTGTCTTAATTAAATTAGAATTAGAGTTTTATTTTCATGACATTGAACAAGGTCGTTCAGGTGGATAATTATTTGTTGGTTGGATATACTCAGTAATAAATGTTTTATGCCCCAACGATTCCTTTTATTTTTAAAAACTTTTTATTAATTCTTTGTGGATTTCACACCATGCATCCTGATCCCATGCATCTCCCTGTGCCCTTGCCTCCAGCCTCTGCCCCTGCAACTTCCCCCTTAAAACAAAATTTAAAAGTAAGTACAAAACAAAACAAAAAACCAACCAAACAAACAAAAAAATCTCTCAGCATGGAAGCTATAGTGTGGCCCAGTGAGTCACAGTTTACCCTTTAGTCCATACGTCTTTGCTTGCAAATGTTCATTGCAGTAAGTCATTGGTCTGGCTCAAAGCCTCTGGCCTCTGATACACTCTCAATACTGGGCCTTCACAGGGACTCCTCTTGGGTATCCTATTGCTTCCTTGTGTCTTTGAGATTCTGAAGCTTTGGATCTGCAGGTCCGGCCCCTTCACATGCCGCAGCAGTTCATAGATGAAGTGGGTGTTAGGGTGGGTCACCTTAGAGTCCTGGTTCTGGGCCTGGTTGGTAGCTGGACTATTCAGCCTGCCAGCTTTTCTTCATCATCATCATCACGCAGGCAAGCTCTCCAGCACTGCCTGGGCTAGCTCACTCAACATATCAGACAGCAAGGATGCTCCACCATCTCTTAGATTCTATCTAAATAGCATACAGATGACTGACTATAAACTTTAAGACGTGTTACTCCCAAGCATAGTCCAATCTGAAGATTAAATATGAGAATCTTTATGGATAATGATATGAGAAACACTTCATATTTGTAGAGAGTGGCCTAGTCCCAAAGGCTCTAAAATGTAGTCAAAGCAGGATATTGTGGTGTACACTTGTAATTCCATACCAATAAGGCTGAGGCAGGACGATATCCCAGCTTGCTTTATGTAGTGAATTTGAGGCAAGCCTGGGCTACTTAACAAACTCTGTCTCATCAAATAAAAGTATGAGAGAGAGAGACAGAGACACAGAGAGAGACAGAGACACAGAGAGAGACAGAGACAGAGACACAGAGAGAGACAGAGACAGAGACACAGAGAGAGACAGAGACAGAGAGAGACAGAGAGACAGAGAGAGACAGAGAGACAGAGGGAGAGAGAAAGCTCAAAAATTGGATTTGAAAGGTCAAGTAGTGATGACAAACTACTGCTTGAGCAGGAATAGCAACATAACCAGGATGGCACTTAGAGACTTAATGTTCCCAAAGTGGCACACAATGGTCCAGAAGGGATGTGGTTAGCATAGCCTGTAGAATTTTGGTAATGTAAGGAGGTGTGTAGAGATGAAATTGTTGCAGTGTTGACCCTCCCGGGGCTTAAAGTCCAGTGGAAAGCAGTCAGGAAAACACATCAAACCAAAGAGAAGATGGGTGGAAGATAGGAATCACAGCCTGTGGGAGCATAGAGGATGACTAAGTCAGGAGGAAGGAGTCAGGAGGCATCAAAGCAGGGCATGGCGAGGGGAGTGATTTGAGCAGAAGGTGCTAGTGGAGGGGAAGTAGACAGGCTTGGGAGGTCCCGCTAGGACTGGTGTTTTCTGCTAAGGAGCTGGTCCTTTCAATTGGGGTCACTGCAAATATCAGAGTGATGTGTTTTCGTTTGCATTTCAAATGACTCTGTTGGAACCAATTTGGAAAGCCGGTGGAAGAGTCTTATGTATATCTCAAGGCAAGTGTGGAGATGATACAAGACTGTGATTTGCAGAAAAGCAATATGACACATGCAAAGCTTTGAGACTTGTTATAGAGTAAGCTCTGGTGGTGGAATTACTATCACTACTTATACTATTGCGATAGTTTCGGTGAGACATCGGTAGAGCATGCCCTTATGTTCCAGAGAGGTAAAGGAGAAGGAAATCTAGATTCTGGGAACATGAGGGAGTCAGACAGGAGTAAGATTCTGCTTTGATGAAAAGGCGAAGTGGGAGGAGCCTGGGAAATTCTTTGAGACTTTATAGCATTACCTATTAGTGGGTTGTGGGATCTGTGGTGGTATTGTGCTCCCCAAAATATTGTGCACTCTAATAAACTTATCTGGGGTCAGAGACAGAACAGCCACAATATTAAACATAGAGGTTAGGCAGTGGTAGCACACGCCTTTAATCCTAGCATTCCAGAGGCAGAAATCCTTCTGGATCTCTGTGAGTTCAAGGCCACACTGGAAACAGCCAGGCATGGTGACACACGCCTTTAATCCCAAGAAGTGAGCCTTTAATCCCAGGGAGTGATGGCAGAAGCAGAAAGATATAAGAGGCGTGAAGACCAGAAACTAGAAGCATTTGGCTTTTAGGCTTCTAGATCAATCCAGTAGATTACGGACAGTAATTAAAAACAAAAAATGAAATAATAGGATAGAATTAAAGAAACTTTACACCAAGGATCACACCAGTTACTTCATGAAACTTTTAGGAAGGTGGTATATGAAAGATCATTTCTGAGTATCCAGTGTGTTTCAGATTGTCCAGTAGAAACAGGTGTGAACCTGTGTTGATGACTCTCACTGTCTAATACTAGAGTGAATGGCTCAGGGCAGCCTCCAGCTTATGCTCTTGGAGATATGCCAGTTCCAAAAGAGAGGCCAAGGCAGAGAAGCATACCTATCCATGTCTACTACACCTGATTATTAGACAGCTCAATCTCCTTTTTTTGTTACCTTTTTAGAGCTTTCCTGGGAGGGGGGAGAGAGGGAGAGAGAGAGAGAGAGAGAGAGAGAGAGAGAGAGAGAGAGAGAGAGAGAGAGAGAGAGAGAGAGAAGGAGAGAGAAGGAGAGAGCGGAAAGAGAAGGGGGAGCTCAATCTTCTTTAGGGACTGCATATATGAAGAGAGGATAGAATTTTAATCTAGGAAAGCTGATGATACTGTTGCAGTCAGAGGAATTTGAGTACATCTTCTCCTTTAATAGGCTAACTTGCCTACACATTTGATGAAGTTATCACAGTAGTTAGTGTCATGTAGACCGACACTAAAATGGACTTCTAATGGCAGTTTCAGAAATTCAGATATTCAGTCCGGACACACACACACACACACACACACACACACACTATTATAAAATTTCTGAAGAATTTTTGCTTCTTTATAGGAAAGCTTTTTTTTTCAAATGAGAGACTAATGCAGCATCTTCATCTCTCTCTCTCTCTCTCTCTCTCTCTCTCTCTCTCTCTCTCTCTCTCTCTGAAGCAGAATATCACTACAGCCCTAGCTGTCCTGTGACTCACTATGTAGGCCAGTGTAGTCTTAAATTCACAGAGATCCTCCTGCCTCTGCCTCCTGAATACTGGAATTATTAAGGACTAATAATAATTATTATTAATAATTGGAATTAAGGCTTGGCATTCTTGAAGATTTTGGTCAGATCACCAAATTATTGTCATTGTATCAAAGTCTATCAGCTGTGTCAGAGAATAAAATCTGGATAGAAATTTTTATTTTTTAGCTGTGGCTTCATGTTTACTAAGTGTTGACTATAACCTATTATTTAAATTTGTCCTGATTCTAGTTTATGATTAACCTAGGTTGAATTAAGTTTTCTCTTTTGCATTCACATTTTTTGACACTTGTTCTCTTCAAATGTTTCCACCGGTATATGGAAGCGAAGTGTATGTAACCAGTGGATTCTAAAGCATGGAGTAGGCAAATGGGTCAGGAATCCAATTATGCTTTCTCTATTCCAATTAATGTGCTGAGAAAATTCAACTTTAATATAGTGTTCTTTCTTGGGATTCAGGACATGTGGGAGTGCTTTAGCTCACTGGCTTGAAACAGACAATTTTGCTTAATGATTTCAGAGTGGTCTTCCATCCTAAACAGCTCTCATTTCTTCTTGACATACCTTGAGGAATGCAAGATATTCACAGTTGCTATTATTCTACAAAGGGGAGCTGAATATGATTTACTTAAATAGAGCTTGCAGTCGTATATTGTAGATGCCGTTTTATACATGAGCTTAGGTAACTTGTGGACTTATGCAAACCCAAACTTCTAACCTAGTAGAACTCACTAGGAGACTGGAAGTGGGAGAAGAGAGAAAGAGTGTGAGACTGGCTGAGTGTATGTAAAATATCCAGTGTTAGAGTTGTGTAATATTAGAGTTTGTATACGACTTCAGTGTCTTTTTTGTCTCTTTCATCCTCTTGATTTCCAGATAAGATCTGTCCCACCCTTCCTGTTCATGATGCTAAGGAGTAAAAGGACACATTCTCCTGTGCCTGGATCACTGTTGCATAAAGATTACTGGCTCCAGTTCTTTGTCTTCTCCAGATAGTTCGTGACCAGACTAATAAGCTTTTCTTCTCAAAGGACTACTCCAGACCCCTTGAAGAATCCCCATTTTCTACATCCCAGATCCTCCACTTTGCCTTTGAAATCCTTCATACGCATCCCCGCCCCCAGAGGCTCACTTTCCACGACTTTCCAGAGACTTTCTCTGTACCTATCCTCCGTCCTGTAACCTCCCTCTGAATTGTTAAAGCTGATGTATATTGCAGCTCCTGGAATATCCCTGATTGTAACCATGGATGTGCCATAAATCTTGTCTGCTACAAGGGAGGATATACATGCATAAAGTTGTTAAAATGGTGTAAAAATAGCTTTAAAACATATCTCATACTTCTTGTGTTCTTCCTTTACCCCAGGCTCCTTGCATTTTCCCCTTCTCTATTCATCATTTTTCTTCCAATATAGCGTTTAAACATTTGATATCAGACAGCATATCTTCCTTCATTATAATTCTAAACACCTTATATGAGATTTATTTCACACATTTCTGACTAATTTAACATTGAAAGCACTAAGGTTTTTGCTTTTAAACATATTTTCTTCGTACAAGTGAACAGCAGTTCTGATTACGATGGAGCACGGAATTTCAGCCTACTCAGTTTGAAAAGGGTTTTCCTACAATACAAGCCATTTCTTCTGTTTTCTTTCATGTGTCTTCCCTATCAATCTCTACCTTCCATTTTGATGTAATGAACAATATAATGCTGTAGCTCATCTCTTTACAGTTTCTTAAGTTCATCACTAATATAAGATTCCATCTCCTAGCTAGTCTCATGGATATTCCCAGGGTTTGAGACATTATAATTATTTCTGGAACTTTCTTTTTTTTTTCATGATGGCAAGCTGTGGTGATATTTTGTTTGTGCTCTAACAAATAAACCTTACTTGGGGGTCAGAGGACAGGGCCAGCCACTGGATTAGACATAGAGGTCAGACATTGGTGACATGCACCCTCAATCCTACCACTTGGGAGGCAGAGATCTGTCTGGATCTCTGTGAGTTCAAGGCCACATTGGGAACAGAGCCAGGCATGGTGGTACACACCTTTAATCCCAGTACTTGAGATCTCATGTTTTCTTCTTGGGAAGGACACATGCCTTTAATCCCAGAAAATGACTGCAGGAAGCAGAAAGGTACATAAGGTGTGAGGAAACAGGAACTCATGCTACTAAGATGTGAGGACCAGGAACTATAGGCTTTTTTTTTTTTTTTAAATTTTTATTTTGCAATACAATTCAGTTCTATATATCAGCCACGGATTCCCTTGTTCTCCCCCCTCCCGCCCCCCTCACCTTCCCCCCAGCCTACCCCTCATTCCTACCTCCTCCAGGGCAAAGCCTCCCCGCGGACTGAGATCACCCTGGTAGACTCAGTCCAGGGTAGGTCCAGTCCCCTCTTCCCAGGCCAAGCCAAGCCAAGCGATCCTGCATAGGCCCCAGGTTTCAAACAGCCAACTCATGCAATGAGCACAGAACCCAGTCCCACTGCCTGGATGCCTCCCAAACAGATCAAGCCAATCAACTGTCTCACCCATTCAGAGGGCCTAATCCAGTTGGTGACCCCTCAGCCATGGTTCATAGTTCATAGAGGACTGATATCCAGAATATATAAGGAACTCAAGAAATTAGACATCAAAATGCCCAACAGTCCAATTAAGAAATGGGCTATAGAACTAAACAGAGAATTCTCAACAGAGGAAACTCAAATGGCTGAAAGACATTTAAGGAATTGCTCAACATCCCTAATCATCAGGGAAATGCAAATCAAAACAACTCTGAGATACCACCTTACACCTGTCAGAATGGCTAAGATCAAAAACACTGAAGACACCTTATGCTGGAGAGGATGTGGAGCTAGGGGAACTCTCCTCCACTGCTGGTGGGAATGCAAGCTTGTACAACCACTTTGGAAATCAATATGGCGCTTTCTTAGAAAATTGGGAATACATCTCCCCCAAGATCCAACTATAGGCTTTTTTAGCAGCAGTTCAGCAGAGACACTTTTGGGTGAGGACTTAGAGGCTTTCAGTCTGAGGATTCGTGGAAACAGGATCGGCTGAGGAGTTGGCGAGGTGAGATTGGCTGTGGCTTGTTCTGCTTCTCTGATCTTTCAGCGTTCACCCCAATACCTGGTTCCGTTTTTTTTTTTAATTTTTTTTTTATTAACAAGACTGTTTAGCAATTTGTGTTACAGAAAGCCAACTTCCAACTTGAAGTTCAATGGCCCGGATTTGTGTACAGACAGCTCAGGATTCCATCCTGCATATGCTACTAGCACTTGAGCAGAAATGAGAAGACAAAGGATGGATGTAGAATACTTCCAGTGAGATGGCTATGGGTGTCAAGAGAAGACGGTGACAAAAGAGTAACTTGAAATGATACACACAGCAACACGGCAATAGGAAACACAGTAAAGGATGAATGAGTAGTTCAGCTTAGTCCATGAAAGATAATATAGCATATGTGATCTTTAAAATACACTCATTGTCCTATGCCATTTTATAGAATTGTTAAACATTACCTTAAGCAGTTTATTCAGTATGTGCCTTTGTTTCCCTTAAGCAAACTCTACGTTGACTCTCGTGTTCTTATTGTTCTAGGTAGTATGAGTGAATTGTGGGTTCCTAAGATTTTCATGTAGCGTATGTAGCGTATAGGATAACTGTAACATTGTAACAACATTATTTTGCTGTTACATTTCAGGGTACTTAACACAAGAAATTTCTTGATTCCTGTGAGGAATGCCCATGAGAATATAGGACTTGTTGTTTAATCTCACGTTAATTGTGAGAGTTCAAACAAAAGCTAAGAAAGAACTGAAGGGAGAAAATGAAAGCAACCATAATGCAATTCAGGAAATCTAGCACATTTCTAGCCAGTACTTCTACCTATGGTACTGAATAGCTACAAGCTGGGTTACCTACCCACCGTACTGAGCAGCTATAAACTGGGTTACCTACCTACAGTACTGAGCAGCATATACTGGGTTACCTACCTACAGTACTAAGCAGCATATACTGAGTTACCTACCTACAGTACTGAGCAGCATATATTGAGTTATCTACCTACAGCACTGAGCAGTATATACTGGGTTATCTACCTACAGCACTGAGCAGCATATACTGGGTTATCTACCTATAGTACTGAGCAGCATATACTGGGTTACTTACCTACAGTACTGAGCAACATATACTGGGTTATCCACCTACAGTACTGAGCAGCATATACTGGGTTATCTACCTACAGTACTGAGCAGCATATACTTGGTTACCTACTTACAGTACTGAGAAGCATATACTGGGTTATCTACCTACAGTACTGAGCAGCATATACTTGGTTACCTACTTACAGTACTGAGCAGCATATACTGGGTTATCTACCCACACTATCATGCAGCTATAAGCTGGGCTATCTGTCTATAGTACTGAGCTGTAATAAGCTGCATTATTTTCATGTACAGTTTCGACTCCTGGTGACTTAAAATTTCTGTTTACTGTAAGCTTATGCCATTGGATGGCATACATCTTAACAATTTGGGGTTAGCCATCCCATCAAAGCTCTTTTAAGTCATAAAACCTCATGTTCTATTGTCCTCACTATTTTGTCACTTAAAGAAAGGCTTGAGGATAATATATTTAATGAGTGTCTATTTAATGAATCAAATTTTATTTAGCCATATGTTGTTAAATGCTGTATTTATTTTGGAAAGACATGAACAAGTCCTTGTAAATTTTATTTCATAGCTTTGACAGTCCTTAAAATCTGAGTGACTTTTCAGGCACACCGATACCTACAATATGTCAGATTCCAATAATCATTCTTTGGAAGTAAATAAGAGTAGAGTAGGGATAGAAATGTGGCACATTTGTTTTTACATGAGATACATATGTCAGGCCATCACCCATTGAAACAGCTGCATTTGGGGTTTGGAAGATGGTTCAGTGGATTTAAGTGTTTGTTCTACAAGCATTCAAGCATGAAGATCCGAGTTTGAATCCCAAGAATCCCTACTCCATCTTCTCAAAATATCAGGTATAGCTATGCATGTCTACTACCTGAGCATTTGGTGGTAGATACAAGTGAATTCCAGGAGTTTGGGAATCCATCCCTCCAGCCTAGTCTAGCTGGTGAGCTTACAGCTCTGTGACAGATTCTGTTGCAGAGCAGAAATGCAGTGACTGACAATGATACCCCATGTCCTTCTCTGGCTTCCGTATGCATATGCACAGTCATGGGTAGCCACATTTTCACATGCATGCATCACTCTCTCATCCAACACACACACACACACACACACACACACACACACACACACACACACACACACACACACACGCTCTGCATTTTATGTTAATTAAGTCATTAGAAGTATTGAATTCGAAGATAATCTTCTATTTTTTTATTTATTGACTGTGCTCCCAACCTCAGCCATATCTCTGAAGGCTTGATATCTTGATATCTTTTTTTTCCTGTTTTTTTTTTTTTTGAGACAAGGTTTCTCTGTGTTGTTTTGGAGCCTGTCCTGGATCTCGCTCTGTAGACCAGGCTGGCCTCGAACTCACAGAGATCCGCCTGGCTCTGCCTCCCGAGTGCTGGAATTAAAGGCATGTGCCACCACCGCCCAGCTGATATCTTGACATCTTATATCTTAATAAGCATATTCCTATTCTTTATTTGGACGAGAATAGAATACCAGTGTTTTCTTTCTTTTTTAATATTTCAAAGAAGAAGGAGTATTGTTATAACTGTCTTTTAGCAAGAGAAATCAAGAGTGCGTGACAGTAGATTTTACAGAGAAACTTTCAGAGGAAGAAAAATATAATAGCATTATTAATAAATCATGAGATGCTTTGTAAAGGTCTAGCATGTGTTTTTTACAATCCGCAGGCATCAGTTGGATCTTTAATTGTTTGGCGGTCCTTTACTTTTGGCTAGGTGAATAGCAGGAATGATTGATGGATCCTTCCTAATTTCCCAGTGTCACAGTTGAGGTAAACTATGAAGAGTTGTAAACGTTAATAGCTTATAAAAGACTGCTCCCATGTAGATCTACTGGGCTTGCAAGGGCCTCTTGGGACAAAACAATTACCCACACTTATCTGAAAGTTTCCACTATCCTGAGTGGGAAGCTTAACAATATTATGCTAAGATGTTTCCCTTTTCAGTCTTCAGAGACGATGGAATGGAATTGAGATGAAAGTTTCCCCATGGCCCTTGAAGTTAACTGTAAGATAGATTGCTCTTTGCAGCGATGTTGCTCATGGTACTTGGTTAAATATTTGAATATTGTTACAGTCAAATCAGTCTTATAACATTTTTAGAACAACAGTGGTCTGAAAATTGGCACATGAAGCTCAGTGTGCAAATAGATAAATCCCCAGGGGAAAAGAGAAAGCCAGGAACACATGGATCTAAAGGAACTCATTCTCCATTAAGAGGGCTCTTTCTTTGTGCACGGAGAATTTCTCCATTTAAAAACAATTGGCGTAAGTGTTAGAACTGAAGACTACCAGGTACATCATGCTGTCACATGAACACAATAAAAATTTTCCAGCAATTGTTTGTCATGGATCTAATCACATTGTTTGTAGAAAACACTTCCAAGATGAATTTACTAAGTGTCTTCTATTTTTTTTTTTTAAGGATATACCTAAGAATTTTAAAGGAAGTATAAACAAATGATAAATCCCGGGTAAGACCTTTGCTCTGGACAACTCCTTTTGTTGTGCCTATATTTCATCTCTTTTCACTGCATTTTTTTAGAAGAAGAGTGTCTGCTAGTTAGTGGATTATACTCCCCCCTTTCCAGGGAGAACCAGAGCAAAGGAGTTATGATGTGTGCCGTATTGTAAAAGGAAACATTTGCTTAGAAATCTGATGCTGACATTTTTATGCAGGATCTCGTGCTTTCAAGGCAATGAAAATCAGGACAATGTTTTCCTTGTAGAGTGTGAGGAGGGCTCCAATTAAAACGGACTGTGCTCACTGGTTTCTAGGGAAGAAAACACGGCCCATTGTTGGTCTTTTTCCACCACCAGGCACCCTTTAGCTACCCTGTAGTCTGATTAGCATTGCCACAGCCTGGGAGTTTATTCTGAACTTGTTATCGAGTTCGGATGTAGAGGCTTTCTCTTTTTTTCTAGCACTTCTATAAAATGTTTCTGACATTAAGCACACTCTGAAGTGGCATGTTAGCAGGCTCGGACTGTTCAGTTTCTCACTCCTTTTTGAGGTAGGGTTGCATGTAGCACAGGCTGGCCTTGAACTCTTCATGTAGCTGAGAATGATCTCGCACTACTGTTCTTTCCAGTATCCCCATGTTGCTGAGATTATAGGTGAGCATCAACACATCTGTGGCTGGGGATCCATCCCAGGGCTTTGTGAATGCTGGGCAAACAGTCTACTAACAGAGCCTCATTCCCAGTCCATAATTTAGTTTCAATAGTTTGTCATTCATTTCATCGTTAGTGTGAATGTTTTAAAGTTTTCATTTGTAAGGCCCCCGGTGGGACTATCTTCATGGCGTTTATCCTCAGCTTCCACCTTACTAATAAAGCAGAGAGAGCAGTCTCATTCTGGTGTCTCAGTGGGGGGGGGGATGAACAGCAGCATATAAGCACGGGGCTACCATGTGTAGCTTCTCTCTATGCAAAGAACGTCTCTTGGGGTTGGGATTTATCATCCATCCAGAAAAGGTGGTGACAAAACTCAAAATCTCATTAAAAGTTTTTCCATGAGAAATTAAAAAAAAAATCCTAATTACTCTACAAGTTTTCAAAGGGTTCAACAGCATAGCTCCTTACATGGTCAGTAGTTAGCTTCCATATCGTGAATAAATAAATGTAAAAGGTTTTCATGTTAGGATTTTTAATTTATACCCACCTCTGTCCCTAGATATAGCAAGTGACTCTGGTTATAATGTCTCCTTTGTTGAACTTCAGATCCTTATAAGCATGAATTATTTTCTATTTGATTTTTAATGTGTCCTCAGTACTTGATGTCCTTCCTTCCTTCCTTCCTTCCTTCCTTCCTTCCTTCCTTCCTTCCTTCCTTCCTTCCTTCCTTCCTTCCTTCCTCCCAAGAGCATCATTGAAAGCCCAGCATGCAAATCTACTAAGCCATAGGAGTAGTATGCTTAGTAAAGTGTGAAAAAGGTCTGCTTTCAAGCATGTGTGATTTAGTGGACTACATTATGTAATAAACACATAAATGGCAGTAAAGGAAAAGTGTACAAGAGTTAGTGGGAGGTAAGGATTTGATTGAGGGGTGAGAGAAAAGCTCCACCATGACAATGTCAATCATCATGCATGGGACTGGCCATCGAGAAGACAAAAGGCACACGTGGAAGGCTACTTCCAGATATTTAGAGAGGGGGCAACTTAAGGAAGATTGGGGGAAGAACTGGAATTTACTCTAAACACTCAGAAATTTTCATTTTTTTTTTTTTGTGGGGAAGTGGGGGAAGGGTAATCCAGGTTGCAAGCTAAGATCATCTGGCTATTGGGAGCAAAAATATGACATGATCACAGTGTTTTAGGCAAGGCATTGTTGTTGTCTTATTTCTAAAGAAAGTGGTGATGAACATGTAAAAGATGGTAGTGGATGGGTACAGTCTGTTTTGGAGGTCTGATTCACAGATCTTGATAATGGTTTGAAAGTAGGAGTTAAGAATGAGGGAGAGATCATGACTACTGCCAGGCCTTTGGGTAACTAAGCGGATTTCAGTGTCATTTGTAGATAAAAGAGCCATATTTACCAAAGGAGTAAATACGGGGTGGATGACCAATAGATCACTTCAAAACATTTGAAGTGTAGGATATGTGTATGAAGTCAAACATAGATGAGGTATCTGAACTTGCTGAAGTGAAACATCTCTCTTCACAGGGATGCTTTATAAAGCCAGTGGAGATCACAGCTAAGTTAGTGTTGTTGGGAATCCCAAACAGGCAGAATTCTAGAATGAACAGGCAGTGACTTAAAATTCTTCTTTCATACTGGGTGTGATGGTGCTCACCCTTAATTCTGGCACTCAGTAGGCATAAGCAGAGACAGGCAGATTTCTATAGAGTTTGAGGCCATCCAGGGCTACTTAGTGTATACCTTGGTCTAAAAAATAAACAAACAAACAAAAAAACAAAACCAACAAACCAACCAACAACAACAACAACAACAACAACAACAACAAAGCAATGTTCCTAGGCTCTATTTCAGTGATACCTTCTAAGAGTTTTATAGGAGGAAACATAGAAAATTGAACTTCTAATAAGTCTAAGACAGACCTGGGATCCTGCAAGAACACAGGTCAAGATCAAATCCTAACAATTAGAGGGACGGGAAAGGCACAGTGAGGGGTACAGACTAAGAATGCAAATGAGGCAACAAGTCAATCTTAGAATTTTTAAAGTCTGGGTCAGAACTGATATTATCAGACAGACCCTCTCCTTACTGATATAAAACAGCCTACTAGATAGATTTATTTATATTTCAACACTTCACATGACTTCATAAAATATCAGTGTATTTATTTAATGTGAATTTGTACATACAAGATCTTTATACAGTTTCCTAACTCTTAAGGGAGAAGGTAATCAGAATTACTTTTACACCTTCTATTTATAAAAATAATGTCTTCCTAGAGTCAAGAGTCAAACCAAATAAGCCAAATAATTATGTTTGGCCTAATTCTAAAAACTAGAGACAAAATACTGGCTTTAAAAACTGACCCAGCAAACCTTTTTTTTTTTTTTTTCCTGAGGTAGCTTTGGGCCGTCAGGATCTGATCATTTAGAATCAAAAATGGCAATTAAACAAAACTCTGGCTATTGCAGATGAATCATAACTAATTTTGTGAATTGGAGTGTGTTTTGATCTCATTTGCTACAGTACTGTTACAAAAAAATCGAAAGAAATATGATTTGAAAGCTTTCTCCTTTCTCCAGGCTACTGAAAGAGAGGAAATCCAACCTTCCACATTTCATAGCCCAGGACCTCAAGTTAGCGTTGAGTTAGACTTGTCAAAACCCAAAGCAATTTCTATAAGTTGTTTCTTTCCTTTTTTTTTCTCTTATATTTTTTACTTTTTTCCCTATTTCTTTTCCTTCTTTCCTTTTTTTTGATTGCAGATTTAAAGTTTTAATGAAAGGATTAAATTATGAGCATATACACTGCATGGATGTTTGGAGCTGTCTGTGTTCCTTCTATGAAGTACAGCGGCTCTATTTTCTGTCTCCCTATCTAGTGTTCGTTAGGTGAAGGTGGGTTGAGCTGATCTGTGTTATGTCTATGTGACATGAATCCTCCTTCTTTTTTGGCTCTCTTCTCCCTTTGGGGTCTTGACTTCTATCACTATTTTGGAAAGTCAGGAAGTCAGCCAAAATAAAACGAAGCCCAGGAGATATTTTAAAATAGCATTTATTTAGGACAGTAATTCCAGTGGCAGCAAGCCTGCTATTAGCAAGGATATATTGGCTACTTTTATTATGTAGATCTGAGTTTCTTGTCTGTCCTGCCACACATAAACCCAGAAGAAAAGAGTTAGTAGATTTATGGTTTGCTCTGTCTGTAGATGTTTCTTTAAATACTTGATTCTTAATTCTCTGGAGTGAAATATCACCTAGCAGGAGATCAAGGGGGCCACAATAACTTTGGAAGCAGAACTGGGTTTCTATTGCATTGTAAAGCCCAGCTTATTCTCCCTCTAAGAATAGAATTTTCAATTTTAAAAGACTGAACAAGAATGCTAATTCTTCATGTTGCTCAATAAACAATCAAAGCAATAATTTCAAAAAGTTAAAATTTGGACTCCAGTTTTTACAAAGCAATTCAGGATGTAGATATAGACACTCCAACTATGCTTATGCTGTCAAATTTACACACAAATAGAAAGACTGATCGTAAGCTTTAGGGAACACCTAACTGTGCAAAAGCTTCTTAGGAGCAGCTGCCTTTGTAAACCATCAGCGTTAGTGACCAGCACTTCCCATGAGAGCTTCGGTGTGCACATTCATTTCATTATTTTGCTTACCTTGAGAAGAATGGGTCTTTTCCCCAGAACCCAAGTGACGTTTATTTGATGAAAAAGACAGTGAAAGAAGCCAATGTACCAAGAGGACAGGAAGAGGGGAACTTATTTGGCTTCATCTGAAATCTATATCCTCAAGACTGACGGCTGTCCCTGATGATAGAAAAGAAGGTGGAAACAGGCTAAAATAAAAATTTAAGATGTGGGTGCTAATGCTAGAATTCATTTCTAATTCTAGAACTTAGTTTTGCATTCATAAAACCAAGGCCACGATACCTCTCTTGCTCGTTCCAAAGGGTTTTTGTAAAGGTCAGATGAGAGCTTTGAGTGAACTACTATCAAATGAGGGTTTTCTATAAAATTGAAAATATTTTTATTGAAATCATGAAGTGAATACCATTTCAAATAAATTAAGAATTTCACATTTAAATACAAGTACCATAATATTGCCACAGAAACTGTGGTAATAGAATTAGGTGTTGTGGCTATCATTTGTTGAATATCTGTATTAGTTGTTTCCTATAGGTATAACAAAATGTCTGAGTCTGAGCACTCTCCAAAGGGTGAGAGCAGGGTATACAGTCAACTCTTTTTGAAGAATGGATGTTCAAGATTCAGTATCACCACCTGTTAAGCCTCTGATTAGGAACTCATGGTGGAAGGCAGGATAGTGGCGAAATCATTTGTGGAAGAAGTCATGGTGAGAAAAGAAGCCAGGGACATGGCCTGCTTCTTTTTTTATTATTATAACAAGCTGCTCTTATAGGAACTTGCTAGCTATCTATGAGAACCATGTTAATTTCTCCCACGTGTGATGGTCCATGTCACTTAGACACTTCCCACTGGATCTACCTCTTAAATATCCCACTGCCTCTCAGCATCCCCACACTGAAAAACAGTCTTTCACACATGGGGCTCTGGTACTCACTCAAGTCATAGTCAAACTCAAATCACATTTTCCTTAGAAGCTCCCAGTGTCTACTAACAGCTATTCTGAATGGTGTTTCTAAAGTTCTTTTTGAATGTCTAATAGCTTTGCAGATTGTTTTTTAAATGCCATCTTTGTGAGAAAAAAAAAACTGTATTTCAGACAAAATTTGTATAAAGATTCTCAGCAAATATGTACTGTAATATTAAAGCCAAGAGGTGAATGTTAGATATGTTTGGGTAGAAGATGCAGATGGAGTTTGTTCTTCTTATTTGAAGTGGTTAGTGTTATGTTCCTGTTTTCATAGTTCTAGCTTTTGCATTAGGACCCAAGAGAATACGAGTTAATAAGGCCTCCACTTCTGAGAGGGAACAAAGATATATTTACATGATTAGGAGAAATTCTTTGAAATTGACAAGATCTTTATGGTCCATTCTGGCTAAGAAATGAACAGAAAAAGAATATTAAGAACCTCAGGTATGATGGGTGCTCTGTAAGATTCTAAAATAAATGCCTCTACCTAGGTAAATGTATTGGTGAGGTTAATATGAGAGAAAAAAGGAAAGCAGAAACAATAACAACAAAAGGCTGAAATTCTGTGAAAACTGTCAGCCAACCTGTGAGATCTTCCTTTCTAGATGAACATGACTGGGCCAAAGCCTGAAAGGACTCAAGATTTAAGAAGATCAAGCTAGATAGTTACTACAGATAAAAGAGTCTAAAAAACATACTTCAACGGTGATTCAGCATCTTTCAGGATATTAAAACTATGTTCTAATATGTATATATATAATATATATTATACATATATAATGAAAAACAAGTATAACCAATCATGGCTTTCATTATAAGATATTAGTAAGAGAAAAATTGTAGCTTCAGTTCCACTGAAGTAAGTTTAAATAGATTATTCATCTTGATAAATGTGAAGATCACTAATAGGCAATTCTTGGCTCAAAGCCAATGAACTTCTAAGAAGAGGAAACCTTTGTAACTTGTTAACAAAATATTCCAGTTAAATGGAGAGAAAATATTCTACCCATTCAAAGTCCAAAAGATTAAAATATTTAAGGTTCATTAAGCCTCTCATGGGTCTGATAGACAACTGGGCCCTGGTAAATTGAAAGATCTGAAATATTAAAGAGATATTTGGAAATTTCCACAAGCAGCTTCAAAAGTTTTGGATTTTGGTTCAGTAATTCTATTACTCAGCAAATATTTAGAAAAGGTGCACAGATTAGTTATGAATTACAATTTCATTGTTATTTCCCATAGCTGAAAATTAGAAAAACCCCAAGTTCAAATAAAGCAGGCACGTTTTCATGTGACATCCACCCTGTATTTTCTTGTACTATCTAATCACTAGCTCATAATTAGGCTGGAAAAGAATGTATAAACATATGGAATATTCACATAATTTTGTTTAAGATACAAGAGATTAGGAAGACACACATCAGACTGGGGTAAGGCATGAAATTTAGCTTTTCCATAAACCTGTGCATTTCCCATCTTTATGTGATGAACATTTAATAAAACGTTTACATGAAATTGTTCATAAACCTAGTAACAAGTTTAAATACATTGAATGTTGTTGAAGAACAAGTCACTTTAGATGGTTCATCAGTGAAATAATGAACTCCAAGCAGTCCAGCATTTTGGTCATCTGAATAAAATGTTTACAATTTCTAAGAAGAACTTTATATAGCATTGGTTTGGGCTTTGTGTAGGTGGACCCTGAGATTGTCAGACATTGAATTCTTCGTGTGTTTAAAGCGACTGCCTCTGCCACTGTTCCTTTCCCCCTGGAAGCAGAGTTTTCACATTATCTTAATTCTGTTGTCATAGTTCCCTTAGATGCCCAAATAACCCCTGCTCAGAAAGATAGTATCTCGGCAATCCGCTCTGGTTGTTTCTTTCTTCCTACTCATTTTAGAAGTAAATCCTTCAGGAGAACATTTCTTTACCTTACTTTTTCATTATTTCCAGAGGCAAAAACTGGCAGGGCAATTTATAATTCAATTTTTGCTAAATCCATGACACCCAATATATATGTCAGGCATTTCAGCGGCAGGGTACTTTGGGGGTAGGTGATAAATTGTCCTGATTAGAAGTGCAAGCTGTTCTTCTAAAACATCATATTAAAAAGAAGGTAAGTATTATTAGGAAAATGTAATGTATCTTTAGATTGTCCAGAAACATCAAGGGTAATCGCCTCATGTGAATATATTCCCTTCGGTGCTGTACAGCAACACTCTAAAGTTCTCACTATGTTTTTGATAGCACTCATCTGGAGAAAGGGAAAAAAAGACCCCATCAGTTCACAAACCTATCAGGGGCTGGGAGTCTTTCAACAGCCACATAGCTCTTAATGCAGCAATAACTCATCCCTGCCAAAACTGCCTGCCTCTGAAACCTGAAACATGGCCCTAATCATTGTAGGACTGTTGGTGTATGTGATGGTATAAATATCGCTTTCTAATGTAATCTCCTCTGATCTTCTTAAGCGTCCTTTCTGTGTTCCATGTATTTTCCCGTGTGATATGTGTGACTTAAGCAAAGCCACCGACTCCCCCAGGTCATCTCCAAAATGAAGCTGAGAAAGTGGACGGCTGAAGTATGAAATCTGCTCTAGTAGCAGACATGTGTCTGTGGGTGTGGGTCACACACATGTTCAGTTTGTCATTTCATTAATAAGCGAAGTAATTAAGCCAAGAAAACTGGTAGGTTAGTTCAGGCCCAAGACTAGGCAATGGAGGATGGAGCCTTTCACCTCTGGGTCAATGGTTTCTGTTTAATCGGGCTGTTAATGACTGAAAGTCATTGTTTCCATCTGAGTGCAGTTTGGTCTCAATGTGAAGTAAGTTGGTGGTCTGCTATTGATATTTTGTGTGCAAATGTACCAATCTAGACGTTCACTGCTGGTTTTATCCACTCAGTGTAACCCATGTTATTTAGTGGTGATGGTCAAACAGTTCAGTTCAGGGACACTGCCTCAAGAGGAAATAAATAGAAAATCAATGTTGCAGTAGCATGTGAAATATTAGAAAATTCCCGAATTTCCTTTAACTGAGGTAGAATTTCACTGCGGTAAAATGAAATTCTATATGCATTTATTTATTTGCAGCTTCATGTCTATGATCAGGCTATGCTGATGATAGATTTTAAAATTTCTGAAACCAAGTATCAAAGAGGTCAAGGCTACCCTAAGGCCACACAGTAAGTTCATACATGCCAGAACAGCAGCATAATCATTTTGTAAGAATGAGAGTCATGGATGGCTTCCAAGCATCAGGAGAATTTGGATGGAGCAGAAAAGTAAATAATATTCCAAAAAGATGTCAGCATAACAAAATTCCAAAGTTAGCATTTCATACACAACATTCATCATAGATCAAATTACATACATTTGCATTATGTGCTTATAAAATGCACTGAAATAGATTTTAATATTTATACTCAACTAAAACCATGGGTACTTGTACATTTACATATATGATTGTCATGAAAATAATGAATGACTTATTGGTTGTATGCTTCCAGCATGAATCAACAATGTGAAAGTCCTGCTGAAAACACAAAAAAGTGTAAAAACCTCCTTTGTTCCATAAGAACAATGGTTGATTTCTTTTAAGTACCCTTTTAAATATAGTTTAGTTGATGGGGATTATGTGAGTAATTTAGTACACTGATCATACAAGCTTGTAAACTTCTTGAAGGGAAGGATACATAGTCATAGGTGATGTATTTAATTCATTTATTCAGTTAATTTCTCCTTGAAGCAGCTTAAATGTCTTCGTTGACATCTGAGATAGTGTCTCCTGTGGTTTAATCTGGCTTCAAACTTTGCAGTAAGTAGTTGAGGCTGGCCTTGAAGTAGTTGTCTTCCTGTCTCTCCCTCCCAGATGCTGGTATTGCAGATTTGCTCCCCCACACTCAGCTTGCTTAAGTCTTTTCTATGAACAACAATTGCCTGCTCTTTCCAAATTCTGGTTCATACCTGAGATCGCCATTCGAAACATGCCAGGCTGCAGTACAAGATGGAGAACCGTGAGTCTAATCCTTCTATTTCTGTCAATGTACAAAAACGTGGGTGGATGAAGCATTGTAATTTTCAGCAGAATGCTTTAGCAACATAAAAAAATCCATCATATGTCTGTATGAAATGAAACACAAGAGAAATAAATATTGATGAGGATTGCAGAGACATAAAGATGGAAGCAGTGAGGGATAGAGGAGGAAGGAATGTGGCAAGAGCTGAGGTTTGAGCTTACAGTACTCCAAATGTTTGAAAACTATCAAGATAAAGGCTGATGCAGAGTTGAAGTTGCTTGAGCATAAGGCTCCATTAGGGAAGGAAATGTGGGCAGCTTGTTTTCAGTGAGAGTCTAAGGGCAGAGAATGGTTTTCAAGGGGAGGCAAGGAGCAGTATCTAGGAGAGGAAGTGGGGTTAAGAACGTCAGGCCTTGAGCATGTGTGTTTAAAAGCTGATAGGAAGAATGTAGTAAACATATCATGAGAGAGAGAGAGAGAGAGAGAGAGAGAGAGAGAGAGAGAGAGAGAGAGAGAGAGAGAGAGGGAGAAAGGAGGGCCCTATTTGTCTGTGTGGGTTATATTTTTATCAACATTATTCTATGAGAAATCATAACTGAGGAACCAATAAATACCCATCCATTAATGGACTTAACTTGAAATTAGCCACAATGAATCAACTACATATGAGCATATACACCATGTCTGTATTTCAAAAACTGTTATTTTCCCAAATGAAAAGCAATTGGTAATGAGAATGGTATTGCTTTGCGTTTTTTCAAAATTTCTTTATTGTTGTGCTTAATAAAAGACAGCTGGATTTTAATATTGGCCTCTGTGCTCAGTCCTTTTACCATATGTTGCTTTAGTTAATGTGTATGAAAAAAAAAGAAAGAAAAGAAAAACACCCTGGCCTCACACAGACATAATGCTGGAGGAGGGAAGAAGTGTCACTGTGCTTCTTTGATATATCACTAAAACTCACCATGCTGACTTCTTAAAGAATGAAGCATGGAATCCCAAGAAACAAACTCGGGTACTGAAGCATCCACTCATCTGTCTTCCACTTTGAATCTAGTTCTCCAGGTCTTCCAGATGCTGACAGACTTTATTACACAATGCCAGAATATCAAATGTGTTAATGTTGTTGCTGGTCTCATCAAGGGAATCTTTTAAAAAATGTCCTTGTTTTTACATCCTAACCAAAGCTTCCCCTCCCTCCCCCCATACCCCATCCACCCCTTCTCCACTGTTTCTCTTCAGACCAGGCTCCCTCTCTTCTACCAAGGTTGGATGAGGCAATCTGGCAGCAGGAATGGGTCCCAAAAATAAGGCAACAGAGTCAGAGACATACCTCATCAAGGGAATCTTTGAAGGCCAGTTCTGCACAAGTTATAATATTCATATGAAAGCTCAGACTTGTATCATTTGGGAACAATAATCTCAATTGTTTTCCTAAAAGTGACAATTTCACGTGACTAATTTTCAAGAAACTGTCCCCAAGACTCAATAAGCACAGGTCAGTTCATCAATCATCCATTCAAGTAAAAGTGGTGTTCATGAGTCGTTTTGATAACCGTACACACATTTTTTAAGACAATCATACACATGTTCTCCTTTCTGTAGGAAAAGATTTTTTCCAAGTATTTTCTGTCACATCACACAGCATATCAAAAAAATAATTTACTCAAAGTCAGATTTGACAAAACAAATCATTTTTGATACTTTATCAAAGCATCTTTTGATCTTTTAGAACTTGTGAAATTTTCTAGTGACCCCCACAGGGCCCATAGGCCACATTTTGTGAAGTGATACCCTCAGAATTTACTATGTAATAAAAGAGACAGAATTCCAATGAGTCTGAAAAAATATTAACCCAGTAAATAATTATATGGACATCAGAAATCCTTTTGGAAGGTAGGAGTTATTAATGTTCATGTGTGATTTTATACAAACACGCTTCACTCTTTTGAGTAACCCCTTGGCTAAAGGGAGCCAAGCTTACGAAAAGCTGCAGACATATGCATTGACTTAAGCAGGGAAATTAGCACATTGAAGCACATTGAAGAGTTATGGGTTTATGTTTTGTTATCTACAACAATTAGAAAACACAGTGCCTAATTTAGTGGTAAAGATTTTTCTCTGCATTAACAGAAGAAAAAACTAAAAGAAAACACGAATGGACTTATTTTTCTCTGTTGTTTGAGAATTTTGTACATGCATATGAAGTGCTTTGAACTCATCCACTCTTCATTCCTCCCCTCCACTGCCTTTCCTACCACCTCACCTCTCTTTTCCTTCTTAACTTCATATGCTTTTTTTTTCAACTATCAAATCCACTTAGTGCTATCTGAATGTGAATGAGTATAGGATCATCTGTTGGAGCATGAGTGGTCTCTCAGAGGCAGAGTCTCTGAAGAAGAGTGACTCTTCCTCCCCCAGCAGCCATCAGCTGCCAGTAGGTCCTCCACAAGGGTAAGACTTTATGACTACCTTCTCCATCCATGCTGAGATTTAGTCTGGGTAGACCTTGTATATAGGTCTTGTGCATGCAGTTACATGGGTAGACCTTTCTTTCTCTCTTTTCTTTCTTTCTTTCTTTCTTTCTTTCTTTCTTTCTTTCTTTCTTTCTTTCTTTCTTTCTTTCTTTCTTTCTCTCTCTCTCTCTCTCTCTCTCTCTCTCTCTCTCTCTCTCTCTCTTTCCTTCCTTCCTTCCTTCCTTTCTTTCCTTCTTCCTTCCTTCCTTCTTTCTTTTCTTTTTCTTTCCTTTTTTCTTCCTTTCTTTTTTTTTGTCTCTTTAGGTAGTCTGGTTGTCCTCGAATTCACTGTGTAGATAGAGCTGCTCTCGAACTCACAGAGATCCTCCTGTCTCTACCTCCCAAATGCTGGGATTAAAGGTGTGCACTACCATGCTTGGCACTATGGGTTGACTTTTCTATAACAAATTGAAGGCTACACACACACACACACACACACACACACACACACACACACACACACACACACTTCAATGTCTAGAAAAATATATACAAAATGGAAAATTAAGAAAATAGTATTTGTGATATATGAAAGTCATAAATGTATCTTCTTTACACAATTAATTCTTTTTCAGCATCTAATGATATGATCACATTTTCTCTTCCAGTTTGTTTCTATGGTGGATCGCATTGACTGATTTTCATGTATCTGAACCCTACATCTCTGGCATAAAGCCTACTTGATCATGGTGGATGATCTTTTTGATGTACTCTTGCATTCTGTTTCTAGGTATTTTATTGAGTATTTTTGAGTCTATGATCATATGGAAAACTGGTCTGAATTCTCTTGCATTGTTGAGCCTTTATGTAGTTAGAGTATCAGGGTAACTGTGTCTAGGATGTGAAAATGATGATAATAAAAATTTGTGTCAATAAAAAAGGAAAATATTTTCTGGACCTTTGAGCTTTGGCCTTCTTCTATTACTATTATTCTTAGCTTTGGTCTTCTCTAGTGTTCCTGATTTCCTGGATGTATCAGATTTTTTTTCATATCTTCTTTGTTTTATTAAGAATTTTTTTATTCATTTTACATACCAACCAGAGATCCCCCTCTCTTTCCTCCTCCTGCCACCCCAGCCTTCTGCCCAATTTTTTAGATTTAACATTTTCTTTGACTGATGTATTCATTTCTTCTATCGTATCTTCAATGTCTGAGATTCTTTCTTCCATCTCTTGTATTCTGTTGGTGAAGCTTGCCTCTGTCGTTGCTGTTCACATTCCTAAAAATTTTCATTTCCAGAATTCCCTCAATTTGTGTTTTCTTTATTGCTTCTATTTTAATTTTTATTTACTAAACAGTATTATTCAACTCTTTATTTTTTGTTTTTTACTTTATTTAAGGGGTTTATTATTCTTTCTGGATATCTTTAGCGATTTATTCATTTCCTCTTTAAGGACCTCTATCGTCTTCAGAGAGTTATTTTTAAGGTCTTTGTGTGTGTGTGTGTGTGTGTGTGTGTGTGTGTGTGTGTGTGTGTGTGTGTATGTGTGTGTATGTGCGCGCGCGCGCGCGCTTCAGCTATGTTGGAATATCCATGGCCTACTGTGGTGGGATAGCTGGGCTCTGCCCTGGCTGTTATTCTATTCTTAAGCTGGTTTCTAAGCATCTAGGTTTGGGATAATTTTATAGGTCTAGGTTATGATTTCTGGGTTTGTCTTCGTGGGCGGGTATTTGTTCCTTGTTTTCTGTTTCCTCTCTGCATTTTCAGAGTGTGATGGCTGTGCATTGCCTGTTTTCCTGACCTGCTCAGCTGGTGTTTTCACAGGGATTTCAATCTGCTGGTGTTGGAGGCTGGGATTTAGCCTGGTGGGGGAGATTGAGGGATTGGATCTGGAGGGATGGAGGGAGAGGAAAAGGTCTGTAGGCAGCCCACCTGGTTTTCCGTCAGGTGTGGCCTGTGGTACTAGAGTCAGGGCCTGAGCTACAGTCATGAATGGGGGAAGGTAGGTTAGGTGGAGATGATCTGTGGGAACAACAGGGTGTGGGCAGGGGGAGGGGAGCTGCAGCTGTGTTCTGTTGCAGTGCTAGGGACTAGATTGAAGGGAAAGTTCTACAATGGTCTAAAATTTTATTGTTGAAAATTCATTTTTTTCTCCAAGAAAAGCAGACAAATGATAGTTTTGTCATTAAATATTGGCCTTTCTTAGTCTGGGCATGAAATTACATGACTTAAATGGTTCTTCTCGTCTAAATATGGTGGCTTGAATCTGTTTGATTGGAGTTCTATCTTATCACTTGTTAGTGGGAAAGGAAAGAATGTTACATTGAGGTATGTGTGGTGTCTAGAGTCAGTTCCCAAACCCCTGTAAGTGTGGTCCATGCAAGTATTCTTTCTGTACTTGGCTCATGTGAAACACATGATGTTACTCACAGATCATATGTACACCCAGTCTCCTTTTGACTGTTCCCTGAAGACACCATTATTTTTCTAAGATCGTGCCCTCTTCTTTTGTTTGTTTATAACCCACTAAATCCAATTAGTGCCATCCATATATGCATGGGTATAGGCCCATCCACTAGGGTATGGTCAACCAAGCAGGAACTACATCCTTAAAATAAAGATTAAAAAAATGGCTTTTCCTCCCTTAGCAGCCATCAAGTGTCAATCATGCGTCAGTTAGAGATAGGGGTTCATTTGTCCCTCCCCCATCCAGTAAGCAGAAAATGAACACACTTTAGTAAATATTATGAAATTCCTTTAAGAAGTTCCATTCTATGATATATTCTCATTTGAAACATTAAAAATTAAGTTTCATTTGGAGTTCCACAATTGCACTATTATGATGGTTTTTAGTAGCTAACTCGTTGTAATTTATCTCTGGAGAGTGTTTATTATAGTTTAGAGTTTGGATCTGAGTCCATCTCAAGCTTAATGCTGACATTCACAAGGGCTTGCTGGCTGTATCTCAGGCTGGAGAAAGCTCTTATTGTGGTCAACTCAACTGAGCCAACTATTAATAATGTCAGAATACCGTTCTGCAAAGCAAGGCAACACTTAGTCAAAGCGATTCATATTAGCTGAGCAGGAGCAAAGAAATCTGAACAGGCTATTTCAGAATCTTGGACAGCCATTGAATCCATTGCTCTTGTGAACACAACAGAAAAAAAATCAGGGTTCATGATCCTGGCTGCTCAGACTTCTTGGTAAATGTTTCACTGTGTCCCCAGGAGAAGACAGAGTGTTTTAATGTGGGAAATGGAACCTTCTGTCCTGTCTGCTCTGGAGAAAGGAATGTGGTTTCTAAAATATTACTTTTTGAACTTCCTGTACTGTATTTATACAATTCTGACTCTTTAAAAGGCTAAACAGTGTTATGACTAAACCAGTCACTGATAGACCCAGTTTGCTCTGTGAGAGAAATGTTCATTACCAGTCATGTGCTGTCTCCTTTGTGTGGTACATTCTTTCCCTTTAATGTTTTACTCTATGTTCAGGAAACCTTTGACCATAGGGCATTAGCCATGGAAGCCATTTCTACACTTACAATGTGGCTCATAGGCCACCCAACAATGTCTGTGTGGTTCAAATGCTGAGACTATTTTATACTATGTGATAGGGAGCACGTGTTTCACAGAAAACACACACACACACACACACACACACACACACATTCATGACAAGAAGTGATCTTTATACATACAAACCTTCAAATGGAAAATGATGTTAGTGAGAACATGAAAACTATTTTTTTTTTAAAAAAACTTCAGTCCCTAGTAAGAAGCACATTTTATATTATGAACAAGATTACAACGCCTATATACAGCATGTGTGCAAGTGAATTGAAAGTTCAGTAAAGAAATATTCTCACATGTAATACAATCTAATACTTTATCTTTTCCTTGCTACTTGGAAAGAATCAACAGGATGATTTTACATTCACTAATGGTGTATCCACAGCAACATGAAAAACATTACGAGCACGTTCATTATTATTAACTTTTTGTATCAACTGTTGTTTTAGTTTACCTGTATTTCATAATTTTAAATACATTAAAGAATATTTGCCTTAAATAAAGGGGAAGGGAGCTGATAAGTACAGAATATGTATGCTGTTTAAAGTATTATCTACACTGCTTTAAATATATCACGACCGTTTGACATATGTGTTACTGTATACATGTATGTTAATATATTCAAACCCATAGATTTTCCATGTCCCTAAGTTCAAGAGGCTATTTATTGCATCTACAAAATTACATATCTGTAAACTTATTTCTCTGTGCTACAGTATCGTGTTTTTCCCTCTAAATTATGCATTTTTGACCAATCACATTAGCTCCATGACACTTTCACACATTTATGTATATATTCTTGACTGTTTAAGAATTTAATTTGGGCCAGGCAGTGGTGGTGCACGCTTTAAACCCAGCACTTAGGAGGCAGAGGCACGCAGAACTCTGTGAGGTCAAGCCAGCCTGGTCTACAAAGCAAGTTCTAGGACAGCCAGGACTCTGTTACACAGAGAAACCCATCTTGAAAAGATCCCCACTCCCCAAAAAGAATTTAATTTGGATTTTAGTTATAATGGGAAGGTCACATGTTAATTTTACTTTGTCCAATCTTAGTAGGTTCTCTTTAAGGGTCTTAAACAATAGAATAATTAAGTTAATTTTTTACGATCAGGAACTCAGGGATAAGTGACCTTTTTTTCTGAGATTCTAAATGTGATAGGATCTGGAATGATTTTCAAAAGAGGCTTTAAAAGGACCTTAGATGAAAACAATAAAGGAAGCTGTATTCTCATTTAGCTTAAATAAACTACACTTTGATAGGACAATCAAAAGCCTAGAAAAATTTAGCTTGATTCCAGTGTTTGAAAAATGATCAAACTCTAAGTTTATTTTTTCATATTTTTTTTCTTCTTCTACAGATTCTTCTCCGCAATGGATTAACTACAGACATGTGAAGTCTTACTGTTTAAAAATTTTTGAATTATTTTTGTTTAAAAATGTCAATGGGTACGATATGAAAAGTACATTTTTTTCCTCCTTGTAACTTCAAAACAACTGAACAGAACCTTTGGACAGAACCCAAGAATTGAATGTTTTAGCTTTAAGAGTTTCATTACTGAAAGTAATGAATGAGTCTCTTTTCAAAATTAACTATTTCAAGCTTCAATTCTGTGACTTCCAGCATTCCTTGATAATAAAACTAATGGTTTGAGAAGAAATAAGCATAGCTTTTCTTTTTCAGTTATCCTTTAAATATGAAGCTATATAGACTTCATATGCATATGAAACTTTTATAAAGATAAAATAATATTTCAAGAAGTAGTGCAACACACACACACACACACACACACACACACACACACACACACACACACCTCTCCCTCCCAACTGCTGAGATTAAAGGCATGTTCCATCATGCCCAGCTAGTAGTACTATTTTTTCTTTTTTTAAAAAAAATCTTACTTATTTATTTTATATACTGACCATAGTTCTCCCTCCCGCCTCTCCTCCCAGTACCCCCCCTTGCCCTCTCCATAGCCCTCTCTCTGTCTTCCTCCCATTCACTCCTCCTTTTCTACTCAGAAAGGGGCAGGCCTCCCATGGATATCAACAAAACATGACATATAAAGTTGCAGTAGAACTAAGAAACCTTGCCTTGTATTAAAACTGAGTAAGGCAACCCAGTATGAGGAATAGGGTCCCAAAAGCCAGGAAAATAGTCAGAGACAGCTCCTGTTCCCTTTGTTAGATGTCCCACAAGAAGGCCAAGCTACAGTTCCAGGAGAGGTGCAAAAGCTACACAGAGAAACCCTGTCTTGAACCGCCCCCCCCCCAAAAAAAAAGAAAGAAAGCCAAGCTACACAACTGTAACATATATGCAGAGGGCCTAGGTCAGTCTCATGCAGGTTCCCTAGTTGCTGGTTCAGTCTCTGTGAGCTCCTACGAGCCCAGGTTAACTGATTCTGTGGGTTTTCTTGTGGTGTCTTTGACTCCTCTGGCTCCTACAATCCTTCCTCCCTCTCTTCAGCAGGATTGCCAGAGCTCTGCCTAACGTTTGTCTGTGGGTCTCTACAAGTTTCAACCAGTTGCTGGATGAAGTCTCTCTGATGATTACTGAGATAGACACCAATCTATGAGTATAGCAGAATATCGTTAGGCATCATTACATTGATATTTTTTTCTTCCAGTCTTGTTTGGTCCTAATCTAGGTCTCTGAGTCATCCAGCCTCTGAGTCCTGGCACTCCAGACAGTGTCAGGGTGGAGTCACTTTTATGGCATGGGTCTCAGGATGGACCAGTCATTGGTTGGCCATTCCCACAGTCTCTGTGCCACCCTTATCCCAGGACATCACACAGGCAGGGCAGACTGTATGCCAAACATTGTGCGGCTGGGTTGGTGTTCCAATCCCTCCACTGGTAGTCTTGCCTGGGTGACAGGAGATGACCAGTTCAGGCTACGTATTCCCTATTGCTAGGACTCTTAGCTGGGATCATCCTTGTAGATTCCTGGGAATTTCCCTTGCATCAGGTTTCTATCTGACCCTGAAATAGCTCTCTTTCCAGTCAGTATTCTCCCCTCTCCACTCCACTCCCACCTGACCCCTCATATTCCCATCCCCACCCACTCACAGTCCATCCATGAAATAGCTTCTATTTTCCCTTCCCAGGGAGATTCATTTGTCCCCCTTGAGCCCTCCTTGTTATCTAGCCTCTCTGGTCTCAGGATTGTAGCCTGGTTATCCTTTACTTTACAACTAATATCCACTTAAACTTGAGTACACACCATATTTCTCTTTCTGAGTCTGGGTTACCTCACTCAGGATGATTTTTTCTCTAGTTCCATCCATTTGCCTTCAAATTTCATGATGTCATTTTTAACATCTGAGTAATACGCCATTGTGTAAATGTATCACAGTTTCTTTATCCATTATTTGATTGAGAGACATTTAGGTTGTTTACAGGTTCTAGCTATTGACAGTGCTATTACAGTTCTTTCCTATTGACAATGTTCATAGATGGAGAAAACAAGATATTCCATGATAAAGTCAAATTTAAACAGTACCTATCCACAAATCCAGCCTTATAGAAGTCACTAGAAGGAAAACTCCAAGCCAAGGAGGTTAAATAAACTCACAAAAACACAATAAATAATCTCACACCAGCATAATCCTAAAAGGGAACACACACACACACACACACACACACACACACACACACACACACACAAAAAAAAAAAAACCACCATTCACAACTACAACAAAATAACAGGAATTAACAATCATTGGTCACTAATATTTCTCAATATCAATGGACTCAATTCCCCAATAAAAAGATACAGACTAACAAAGTGGAAGTGAAAACAGGATCCATTCTTCTGCTGCATGCAAGAAACACACCTCAATACCAAAGATAGACATTACCTCAGAGTAAAAGGTTGGTAAAAGGTATCCTAAGCAAATGACTCCAGGAAGCAAGCTGGTGTAGCTATTCTAATATCTAACAAAATAGTCTTTAAACCAAAATTAATCAAAAGAGATGGGGAAGAACTCTTCATACTCATCAAAGGAAAAATCCACCAAGATGAGGTCTCATTTCTCAACATTTATACCCCAAACACAAGAGTGCCCACATTTGTAATACTACATTTTTAATTGCTGCCTTTTGAAGTTTGCATCAGTGAATGACAGATGTTGAGCAAATCTTACAGTGGAATCAGGAAGGATGCAGTGGAGACTGAAAGAGAATCAGTTATTGAAACATGGTGATGGGATAGCTAACTCTTTGGGGTTCTTTGTTCTGACACAGAAAGGGGTATGAGGAAATGTTTGTGGCCTTCTGCTTTAGGTATCAGATCTTGCAGAGGTGTCTTGGGAGTGCTATCTTGGCTTCTTGGACTCCAGGGATTTCTACTCTACATAAGCATATGTGTGCTTCAGTGCTGCACAAGTTGTTAAGGTCACTGTGTTTGAACAGAAGCCTTCTCAGAACTTTGTTTTAGGGAAAAGATGATTTAGAGAAGAATATGATATTCTTAAAGCAGATTTAAAATAAAAATGGTTTGATAAAATTACTCTTTAGAATTTAAATCTATAGAGTATCTGTTTTCAAATTTTCTCCTGTTGATAGAGTGAATAGCTATAGGTAACTTATAGGAACACAGTACATTCCCTTTGTATTTCCATTCAAAAGTATCTCTATCTTGAATTCACACATGACCCCTTTTTTTGTGGAGGAAACTTGTAGAGATAAGATGAAAGTAACTAAGAGCTGAATGGTGACTCAGAGGATGGGTGAAGGTTCCCAGAAGGAAAATATGGAATCGCAGATTAGAGATGTATAGAGGAAATCACATTGTTTTCTTATTTTCTGAAGCATTCTCCGTATTCTCTGATAAAACCAAATTTGTGATAATGATTTTACCCAAATATGTATATTACCAGTTTCATGGTAAAGAAAGTACTTTTTAAAAAATTGATTAAATAGTTCTTTAGTTCCAAGTAAGTGAACTGCATAGTATAATATGCATTATGAGGCAAAATGATAATAAATCCTTTCAATCTAAATATTTGGTTAATTCTACTGACCATAGACAGATATTCTATGATTATGTGTAAGTAAAAGAGCAACAGGTTTTAAATTGTACTTTAAATATTTGAATGATAATCTGGCATTACCTGGGCTAATTAATAGGAGACAGAAATCGAGAAAGGCAGCTTCAGTTTTCTTTATATAACAAGACAGACATATGACAGAGTGAAAAGACGCTCAGCTAAGATATGACACCAACATTCTAGCTAGTGTTCCTTGATCTCTAATGCGTCCATGAACAAATTACCTTGCCCTGTTGAAATTTTACTTTCTGATATATAGAAGAATTATATCATTTGTACCATGTAAGGAAAATCACTATTTCATTCAAAACAAAATATCTGGAAACTTAAAAGATAGAATTAGCATCAGGGATCCTACAGACAGTCCGTGAGGGCTAGAAATATGGACTCATAAACAGAGTATTCCATATGAGTTAAACCTACACTACTCACCCACTCTGCCTTTCTGACGTCTTTTTCAGAACTCTGTGCTTCTGCTATTTTGTACGGGTGACTACCCCATGAAAACACATTTTTTCCCCCTCTGTGTCACTGTCTGTCTTCACATTGATATCCCCAGTGTTCTCATGTAATGATGTTAGACATTTAGAAACCTGTGTGTTCAAATCCTAGCATGTCCCTGTTTCTGATGCTTGTTTTAGTTTATTTATTTATTTATTTATTTATTTATTTATTTATTTATTTATTTTTATAGCCCTGATTGGTCTTTAACTCAAGGAAAATTTCATGCATTGGCATCCCAAATGCTGGGGTTACAGGTACGTGTTGAATCTCTCTCTTTTAATGACACATAATTTGTGTCTGTTTAGAAACAAGAATCCCAGGTTCTTCATCCATTAATGAGAACAGACTTACTCCTTATGTTTGCTCTGAGTTCGCATGTAGCATGTTATTTGTAAACTGATTGCTCTTTTCTTGTCACATGAAAATTCAAATGTTTAAAATAAAATCATGCAATCCAGCATGTCTTGACTGTATTATATATTTATCTCCCTATTTGGAACTGCCCATTAGCCAGTTGCCTTTTTTCCATTTACCTCCAACTGTAGTTAGAGCTCGTGAATCCTGAGAGGAGAAACTCTTGATCACTCTGTATCTTCTGCACCTAAAAATTAGCTTATGTTATAATGTAGATCAGCTGAATACTAAATGAACATCTGGTTATTTAACTCTACAATCCAATATGAAAAAGAATAGGAGTCATATGTTAATCCAGAGAGGCTTATACTAACTCATGTTTGAGCATGAGATTCCAGTTAAATATAGTCGTTTTCATTTTGTGAGGAACTAGGAAATGTGTTATTTGGTTAGCCAGTGTGGCTCTGCTCTATGCCTCTTGACTTCTGTTATCCTCTCTATAATGTGAAGGTTTGTTTAATCTGCTATTCCCCTTCATTGACCACTGGCTGTTGTGCAGTCATGACTAACTGGAGCAGGCCTGACATTGGAGACACCCTCACTCCATCCCCTCTCAATTTTCTACCCTTTGGGTCCATACTTTGGATCACCAAGTGTCTTTCTCTGGAGGAATTTTAAATCCTCACCTCAAGTGCTATAACCCAAAAGGAGCAAGATGGGAACATTCAGTGATGGTTACTGACATTAAAACAAATGCATAGTAATTTCATCTTGTTTAAGGACTCTAATATTCCATTAGATATTTGTGGTAAGACTGTAGAATGAGGCATTTTGGGTATAAGTAAAATAACATAAACTTAAGAAGAAGATAAATCATTATATAAAATAAAGATGAAAAATATCAATAAATAAATTTATTTTTAAAAGTATGATTATTAGCACGTGCAGTTTTTCAAATGGTTGCAAATACATAAAACATGTGACTTTTTTAGCTGAAATTTTCTCCTCTTTTAATTTTTACTTTTGAGATTATAATATAATTACATTTGTCTTTCCCCTTTCTTCCCAAATTCATGGCCTTTTTTTTTTAAAAAAAACTAATTGTTATTGTATATATACGCTTCTAAATATAAGCTGTTCAGTCCATATAATATTACTTCTGTGTATGTTTTCAGGGCTAACTGTTTGGTATTAGATATCCAGTTGGTGTATTCTAATTACAAACAGTGTCTGTCTTATATGTGAGTCTTCCAGTGAGCAAAGACGAGAGATCATCCAGCACTTATCCCGGGTCTTTGAACAAACATTTTCTTGCTTCAGTGACTGGGCCTGAAGTAGATGCTGCTGCTGCTCTGCTGCTCCTGCTGTGGTTTACTCATTGACATTAAACAGGCCTTGAAGAAATGAAGAAGGGAAACTGTATAAAGTAAACAAACTCCGGGCAGAAGATACATATACCCAGAAAGTTCAACAATTTAGAATATTTGTCTAATTTTTTTTTAAATCTAAGAGTAATCTGTATTGATTACAACAGGAAGCTGATTCTTCTAAGTCGGAGAACATATGTGTGTCACCAAACCTGTCTTTTAAAAAGGTACTGAGAAATTTAAAAGGACCTTTGAGGAGACTGTAACATGCTTATCACCATTCTTCCTGAAATCTCCAAAAGCATTTCAGTCAAGTTATGCATGCAAAATGCGCAATCCTTAGAGTGTGTATAAAAATTCACCGAGAAAGCTGAACACAAAGTAATTTTATGTACAGCAAACTTATTTGCATGATCACCCTCGATAAACCATGTCTATGATTTTTATTTTGTTTATATTTACTGTTAACTTATCAGCATTTTAAATTTATTTTTATTGTTTTGCCTTTCTTGATAAATATAAAATAAATGTCTAGTTTCTTTTCACTGGGACAAGCCTTTCAAGGAAACGCCCTGTTCTTTCTTCCTTAAAGACTATCTTGTCATAAGGAAGTTTAAGATCTCAGTATGACAGTGTCACCAGCCCTGACATCACCACTTCAATGACCACAGGAGTAATGTGACATCTAAGAAAACAGACTACGTTATTGCAGAATCTCCTGGCCAGTTTTATTTCTTCCACTAAATGTAATGAACTAATTTTTTTTTTTTGTGTGTGTGTGTGTGTGTGTGTGTGTGTGTGTGTGTGTGTGTGTGTGTTGGGTATTTTCACTGGGTGAGGAAAAGGAGAGAAAAGGGAGGGAAAAAAAAGTAAACTAGCAACTGGTTAATTAAAATAAAAATGATGTCAATCCCTTTGCACTGGAAATATGTACTCCATCCTGCTCCATTTGTGGGGAGTGAAGATCTCCTGATAAGGCTGGGAGATCGCCGTGGAGGTTAGCTGAAGGCTTGCCATGTGTAACCAAGTGGGAGGCAGCTGTGGTAAGACCAGGCAGGAGAGAAATCACTCATGCGCTGTCTGTCGTGATGACTGTGCGTCGCCGCTTTTGCGACCGCTTTCTTTGTCATGCTCGAATTACGGGAGTCTGATCTTGCTTCATGCCTTTTCGCCCAGACGATGTTTTTTTGATCACGTCTATCAGACATCTATTCATCAAAGTCAGCATTTACAGTTCCAGCTCAACAGAGGCTGTGGTGAGTGTTGTGAGATCTCAGAAGATGTAGAATGCCCACAGGGCCATGACATACGCCGGCATTCACAGGATCGTCCAAATTTCACAGTGTCCACTGCAAAGTGTCATAAGACAGCATTTGACTTTCTACCTGTGACCCACTTTATCACATGGTGTCAGTGGGAGCTCTTACATGTTAATTTGGTTAAAACAGAAAATACAATTCTGAAGAAGAGAGAATGGTACAAAATACTTCCAAAAGTTTTATAGGGTATTTAAATGGGGAGTGGGGAGGGGGGACTTTTGGCTTTTCCTTAGATGCTACAGAGAAAGAGAGGAGACTTGGAGGCAGGAAGTGTCCAGTACACTATGTAGAGTAATTATGATTAAAACCTCTTAAGTAAACTGTGCTGCAGGCTATCCTTTACATTTTGTTGTTTTGGAATCCCAAAATGCTTTGAAATTTGAAAACTCAAACTACCGGACTATGACACCCCAGAGGAGCAGCAGCACACGAAAGGAAACGTGGCACAATGAGAATAAACAACGACTCTGCCTAAGATGGATGTGAACTGTCAAAAGAAAGGTCTCGCGCAGACAAACTTCAACCAGTCCAGACCTTTTCAATCCTTCTGCTTTTCCTTGTCCTCTGACAGCTCCCTAGAGTTTCATCCCTGGTACCTGAGCCCCCCCACTAGCTGTTTTTAACATCCTGCCTACCAGTGCTTCTTTGCAAGACCTTTGTCTTCCCAAGGTTTTCATAGCACCCTCACTTGTGATAAGAATACTTACACTTTTGCTTGAAACTATCTACTTTTTTTTTTTTTTTTTTTAGATAGTGTCTCTAAATGACCTGGAACTTGCCAAATAAGCTAGACTGGCTGCCTAGGAAGCCCAGGATCTGTCTATTTTTTGCACCGGAATCATAAGCATCCATAATGTAACATTTGGCTTTTTTAGCATAGGCTTTAGAGGCTTGAACTCGGATCCTTACACTTGCCAGGCAAGCACTTTATGAACTGAGACATCTTCCTAGCCATCAGACACATTTTTTTTTCCAGTGAAAATTGGATATTGCTACAAGCAAGTGGAGGAACACTTGGAGACATGGGGATATGAAACCCATCATTGTGCGCTTTCTCCCTCGGGAAAGCCATTTCATAGCAGCAGGATCAAAGGCACAGAATGAACGTGTTGTTGAAAACAATGAGAACACATGGCTGGTAGAGTAGAACCATGGAGCTAGTGTGACTACTCCAGGGCCTCATTGCTGAAAAGTTAGCAACTGTCTTTCTTGTGAAGAAGTTCTTCCCTTAATTAAGGAGACGGTATTTAAGGGGAGGCTGCTGTTACAAGTGACACCCAGCCTTTCTCTAACCGTTTCCGTTTTTCTTCACTTACAGAATATTTTTTTTTATTCTTTTGGTTCATAAAAGGAAGTAAAAAGTCACTGATGCCTGTGTTAAGTTTTGTTCAGTTTGAGACACATAAACCTTCAACTGTCCATTCAATTATTCAATTATTAGTTCTGCAGTGAGCATTGACCACATATCTATTATCTGAAGCTGCTTAATTGTCTCATTGTCTGATCTCATCTTCTGATTAGTCGTAGAACTCTTTGAATTTCCAGACACCAGCCTCCTGACTAGATCCTTAATGTTGAGTATGGATCCCATTCCTGGGCCATCCCTAGGAAAGAGCCTTCTTGCTCTCCACCATTTCTCTTACCCAGAAGTAAGAAAGCAGAGAGGATTCTAGTGAGCTGGCTTCAACCTGAGGTGAGGGCAATCCTAACAGTCATGGAAGAGACCAGATTTATTTCACAAGCAATAATTCTGAAGGTCTATGAATTCAGGGAGCTTGGATACCTACCCGCTTTGACCTTCCAGCTCCCATTGAGCATGCTCCAAGGAAGAACAAAACTTCCATCATGTTTGGACAACTGTGTTTGGGGAGTCTTTCTGTCTAGACCCTACTGCATACACTATCACCAATGGATGTTAAAGTGGAAATTAGTGTAAATGACTTAATGGAATATTGATTCACATATGAAATAATTTCACCTTGTACCTTCACAATATCAGGTTTTATTTGTACATCATAATGCCCATGCCCATGGGTATGAATTCTAGTTTTCTAGCAATAGTTTGCTCTCAGAGACCATTGACCTACTAGTTCGTACTGACATCGCTTTTCTTCCTGAGTTGATCCTGTATCATCTAGCCTGTTTCTGATGGTATTAAACCTTCCTTTCGGCTTCCTTCATGTCATGTGATATCATTGTGTATTTGGCTATAGATTCTACTTGTGACTTCAAAACAAGGGCAATAATCTTACTAATTTTCCTCTTTCCATGATATCTAGGGAAGTGTATTATATATTAACAAGATCTCAGTAACCCAATATACATTTGTGGGATATTCATTAGGTATATTCTTATTCTGTTTACTTATTAGGCTCAAATAGATATTTTTTCTAATTTACAGAAAATGCTCATAGTCACTGTTTTCCTACTGACCAAAGAGAAGAATAATTGCTGTTTTATAGATTGCAAGAGAAGGGTATCTTGTATTTATTTTTTTCCAATTAGAAAATTCTCACTGGCTTTGAAGACATATGCCAGGAAAACCGACTATTGTTACTATAAGATAATTATGATTGCAATAACTGGTTTAGAAGAAATTTTAGCCACTTTTGTTTTATTTTTCTCATAATAGAGCTGTAGTCTGTTTCAGCCTGATGTTTTCAGGACCTGGTGTGTGTTTTTATTTCTCTCCATGAATCTTTCATCCTTTTACTGACATTTATTCTTTTTATGCAATTATCCTGCAGAGAAAGCTCTGGTCAGGCAAAGTGGCTGATGTCTGCCTCTGAAGAGACAATCCTATCTTGCCACTTAGCTTTCAAGTTCTTGATCAGGAACCCTCAGGCCTATTTTTAAGGAGGTTTCCATTTGGTTGCTCCTCAATGTCTCCCAAAATGTCTAAAATGAAATTACACGATGGGCCAGAGCAATTTGCTAAAGACTCAGGAGCAATAAATCTGAAGCTTTTGTTTGGCCTCTGGGCCTTTCAAGCCTTGTGGCAGAAAATTAAGCCACAAGAGCTTTGACAAATTAGATATTCCTCCATCTAATTGTGCATGTTTAAGCTTATCATGACTGAATCGAAGCATTGTAACAGACTGCTACGCCAGCAAGGCCTTGTTTAATCGGCAAAATGCCATTTAATAGCAATTTATCACCCAATTCAAATGTCATATTAAGGTCATAGAAATTTGAAAGCTAGAAGAAAGGATGGTAAAAATCACCTGATAACAGAGGAAAAGAACTGTGGTAAGGGAGGTTTTGAACATTGTGTTTGCCTGGGTAGAACATCTAATAAGAATCCAGACTTTTAATAAAATTAAACTGGCAGTTTAATTCACTTGCTTCAAAAGAAAAAATCCGCTTTTGAAGGGATTGTGTTTGTAAATAGGAAAATGCTGTCGATAGAGTACTTGGAACTGGTTGTTTATGTTAGATCTGTGGTCCTTATTTGAATTATTCTTTGGTTTCTGGCATTTTTTTCTTACTTTTTTTTCATTGTAGTTTGGGGGGGCTGTTTTGTCTGCACGTGTGCATATGCACCACGTTCATGCTTCCCTGAGTTAGTGTCCTCTCTGACCTGTGGAAGATGTGATTCAGTTTTCTAGCCCATTCTATCCCCTAAGCCAGACTGTGTGCATAATCATTTAGCTCTTACTTGAAGAGGTGGGAATTGTTATACCAATACATGGAAAATAAGTATCATAATACCAATATTTTACTTAAGAATCAAAATAGCATATTCACAGTAAGTTATGGAACCATCACTAGGAGTCCCACAACAAAGGAATGGGTAAAGAAAATATCGTATTGGAACAGAGAGCTCTAAACAAGATGTCGTTATGAAATCCCTCCCCTCAGATCTCAGGAAACCCCTGGAGGAGGAGACAGAGGGAGTGTGGGAGACAGAGGGGATGGGGGACACCAGGAGAACAAGACCCTCTAAATCAACTGAACAGAGCTCATACGAGCTCACAGAGACTGAAGCAGCTCGCACAGGGCCTGTGTGGGTCTGGCCAGGTTCTCAGCATATGTATCACAGCTTTTTGTCCAGTATTTTTTGTGAGACTCCTGAATGTGTAAATGAGTGGGTTTCTGATTCTTGCTCCTTCTTTTGGGGATTTTTGATTTTTCTGTTGGCTCATTTTGTCCAACTTTGATATGATGGCTTTCATTTTATTTTGTTATATTTGATTTGCTTATGTTTGTTGCTATCTCCTAGAAGCCTGTTCCTTTCTAATGAGAGACAGAAAGGAGCCGGATCAGGATGGGAGAGGAGGTGGGGAGGAACTGGGAGGAATACAGGCAGGGGAAACTGTATTCAGATTATATTGTGTGAGAAAAGAGTCTATGTCTAATAAAATGGGAAAATAAACAAAGAAAAAGAAAATGTGGTATAGATACACAATGAATTCTTCAGTTATGCTATGTTATTTATTTAAAAAATGGATGAACCTAGGTATGTTTATACTAAGTGAATTAAGTCAATCTCAGAAAACAAATTAAATGTTTTCTCTCTCTTGGAGTTACTAGATTTTATATTGCATACATAAAATCATGACCATATGTACGACATGAGATTAGAAATGAAACTGCCTAGGGGAACAAATGGGAGGGAGAGAGAGAGAAAGAGAGAGAGAGAGAGAGAGAGAGAGAGAGAGAGAGAGAAAGAGAGAGAGAGGAAAGGTTGGGTGGGTTGGAGGGTATGCCTAACATATAATATATACTTAATAGGAAAATCCTACAAAAACTAGCAAAAAGAAAGGAAAATTGATGTTCAACTTCCAGAAAGGCAGAAGTGACACTGTTCGGTATGGTTGGAGAGGATGGTAAGATAGAATTTAAGAAGTAACTGCTATGGACCCAACGAGGCTCCCTTAGATTGCAGCATGAAGGTCGGGGGGGTAACTAAATGGTTTCTAAAGAGTTGGGCTTGTTTAGTACTTGGGAAAGTCTGTGGCTTTTCCTTCTCTGGAGGGCCATGATAATAAGGTAAGGTCTTCTCTGAAGTCTCAGATAAGTGCAAGACTGGAGGACACAAATTAAGATAGCATCCCCAATAGCAGTCCTTCCTCAGATACTTTGAGAGCCTCTGAAAGTTGGTGACAAGGTGGGACGAGACACCAGTCCTCATGAATAGAGTAGATGTCCATCTGAAGCCATCTCTGATTTTCCTCTAAGATGTTAATGACAATCTCCCTAAGCTTAATGGCCCCTTATCATTCTCTTATAAAATTTACATGTTAAAACACAGAAAAATCTGAAAGTTCCTGAAAATAGAAACAGTGTATTTTATTATTATAAATTTTGTATTATCATATAAAAACTATCTTTTATTATAATGATCCCTTGTATGCATGTAAGTATATTGTTAAATGTGTATCAGCATAATAGGACACAATAGCTATTCAAAACTATTTGATGAATAAGTACATATTGAATAATAAAAAGTATCAAATGTCTACATTTCCGTAGCTTGAGCTAAAGAGTATCTGAAACCCACCGCCACCCCATTCATCCTCAAGTTGGATCCAGTGCATCTACTTATATAATGAAGATTACCTTATTACACTTAAGCATAATAAAGCTTGGATGTTTCATAAGAGAGATATGGGTTAGTTATCTGTACCCATAAGTTAACAAGTTTCTCTAACATTTTTGGTACTTTAAAATGCTGTGCACGATAAGCCCTTCCCACAGGCTTTAATTACTCAGTGAAGAAACATTCATTACTTGTATTAGTACAAGACAACCAAAGGAGGATACCCAACTTCATAAGTGAAAGCATTCTGTTGAAATGGAAGTTCTCCATCAAGTTAAGAGCGTGGCTTATACATGTGGTGCATTGCAAAGCACATCTGAAGCGACTCCCAGCATGGGATTTTAGATTCTTTAGACAGAATGTCCTGTCCTCCACTTTCATAGAACTCAGTTCAGCCAGACGCTTATATCTTGAGTGGGTCACAGGTGTTTTCTGTATCTTTATATACAAGGACTAATTTTTAAATGGAAACATCTGCATTTTCAGTGGCCGTGAGCCAATCCTGGGAGAGGAAGTAGTACTCTCACAACACATGGTAGAATATCTGGGTACAGCCAAAAATAACGCACATTTATATGCATCTCATGTCTCCACCACATGAGGAACTTATAGTAGAGTTCATCACTAGGAGATTTATCCTAACAACATTACTGAGGAAAAGCAATTTTAATTAGATCTTCCTATAAGGAATCTACTATTTTTCTCCTCCTCCTCCTCCTCCTCCTGATCTTCCTAAACCATCACCTTACCTTCAAACATTTTTAACTATGCCAAACATAGTTAGTTCCATCCATTCCTTCTATCTTGGTCTGGAATGTTCCTTCCCTCTCAGAGCCAGCACATGACAATTTGGCATCTAATAATGGTTGCATATTTGCCTTCTAAGTGGAGTTGCCCTAGCTATTTCCAAAACCATGTTCATCCATTCTTCCAAACAGGGACCACTTGGACTATTGCTACTTTAAAAAAGAAAAAGAACAACAACAAAACCCAAATCTACTACTACATGTATAAAAGATAGCTTAACACTTTGCAAGTATCAATAAATTCCCATGTTAGATAGAAATGTTGGATGGGAATGTGAGCTTTCAAAACAATGGCTAGGACACCACATTTGTTACCACATGGAAACTGGATAAAAAGATGAGGGGAAAAGCTTGTTTGGAAACATCTTTCCAACACATTCCTGGAATTGTCCCTTTACATCTATAAAAACATACTTCAGTTCGTATAATGTTGCATGAAAATTAAAGGAACTATCACATGTTTTTTTTTTCTCCAAACTAAAAAGAATAACAACAACAACAAAAATCCCACCTCTTCCTGTGTCACCCCATCCCCCAACTCCTTTGAATGTGCAGACACCGTTAGAGTCAGGCAATTTAATTCTGAGTACTTTTATCACCATGAGAGGTCCCAGCCTATACCACGGAACTTGTTTTTTTATTATTTGTTTTCTTTGTAGATATAGATGATATGCCCCTATCAAATGTACAGTTTAGTGAGATGGATGACACTTTACTAGCTGGCAGTTCAAGGAAGTCTTCCCCCAGCTTGTTTACATGAACATGTTTTAGAACAGCCATTTAGCTTCCCGCCAGCTCAACCAGGCTGGCCAGCTCTAAGGGGAATAGCAGTCTGTGGGCCCCAGGTCGCTGATAAACTAAACCCCCATTTGGCAAGCAAGGAAGGGGGATGATAAGAGCTCTGATTTATGCTTTATCTGTCACTAAGTTTTCAGTCAAGTTGGGCAGCCAGCCTGAAGTGACTCTGTTCTGTTATCACCTCAGATGCCATTGGTTTCTTAAGTGAGGCAGATTCTTAGGCCACTTTTAAAAAGAACTTCGTTTCACCTCTCAAAGAAGGTTAGCCCATCAATGATGCTTTAAAGTACCCACATCTGGCTCAGTAAATTTGGGGGCTGTAAACCAGCCTACAGTGTTTTCTTCTGTGACTGATTCTTAACTGCACACACCAACTCATTGAACTGCTGTTCTCCTGCAAACATCAAGGCTGTTTTGATGTTGTGCTTACAGAAATGCTTAAATAAAAAACAAGCAGATATTTATACTCTAAAATGTTGTGGTGATATGAGAATTACATACATCATTCCATTGGAATTTGCATAGAAGATTTTTTTTTCCTGCCTACCAACAGCATGCCTTCAGATTGTGAATGAAATAAAAAATGTCTTGAGTTAAATTGACTCCACGAAGAAAGAAGACAATCTGTCTTCAGGAAGAAAAAGTGTCAATGGATGCAATCAGAGAGCAAAATCCTTCTGTTCAATTAGTGATGGATGCCGCATCATGGCTCTGAGGGTCAATGGGAGATCAGCCAACATAAAAGTGAAGGAGTATGTCCTTATCTAGTGAGCCAACAAAAGTCAGTAAATGAAAGCTCCTTGGTACCCTTCCCCAACTTATTTCAAGTTGTTCCCCCCCTGAGTTTAAATTGGCTTGTCGTTTTACAAGGATGGATGGGTATTATTTTTAAGCCTTTATTTTACAATGGAAGAATGTGAGTGTTTCACTGGTGAAATTTTCCCATGGAGAAGGGAATAGCAATGAATCATAAACAGTGTAAACACGCCGAAGCTTCTTACATATGAGAGGCTATGTCATAATATCTCCTCTCTCAGCAGTGTTTTCTTTCTAAACATCGTAAGAAATGAGGTAGAGGGAAGGGTGTGAAAGGCCATTGGAGCTATCTTTTGAAAACAATAGCAGTTTATCTCCTGTATTCTTAGTTGCATAATCTTTTTGTTATCTGACACGGACTCATAGAAACTGTATTTCCCAGAACCAATATCCTTCAATTATCACCATTCTACCTACCCTCCTCCAGGATATAATTCAGGTTCTTTGGCATGGAAACTAGACTTAGAAAGCCATTTCTGGCTTCGTTCATACAGCCTTTTTGTAAGCAGTTTCTCAAAGCTCACAGAAGGTTCCTGAAATCTTTTGACTATCTTATTCCTGTCCAGGAAAGCAAGGACTTCTTAATGACCAGTTTTCATGATTATTGTGTCTCCCAAAATCTAAGTCTGTCTATAGACTTAAGAGTCAAACAACAGCCTGTTGGTGAGCAATAAGCACAGGTTACTCTTTCGATGGGGAGTGTCTTCCTAGACACAAATTTTTTATTATATTGCAAAATCATAGCACCCCTTCCATATCCAGATCTGGGGAAATTGTCACCCTTGTAGATTCATTTTTGTTGTATATTCACTTGAAAACAAGCTTTATTTAGTGTTTTAAGCTCTTAGAGTGATACATGGAACACAGTAGTCAATGCATATATTTGTTGAATAAATACACACATGCATTCATTCATAAATATATTTATTATATAGATCATAAATACATCTATATAATCAATTACATAATTGAATAGGGTCATTATCTACCTTAACAGGTGTCCTTTCTTTTTAATAAAGAGCTGTAGAGTCTTTCAAAACTCCCTATGAAAGGCCAATATACAACTCAACTGAATTCATGGTCCAGCTCTTAATGTATCATTTAAATTTTTCTTTTAAATTGAATTATAGGGCTTTATAAAGAATACTTTCATTAACTCAAAGCTTATTTACAGGCTTGCAGTGTTGACTCACAGGTGAGACTTTCAGACCCTGTTTAAAGTCATGGTTGATTTTAAATTAGCCTTCTCTACACTCGGTGACTTCAATAAAAATCATTCTATGAGTTGCTATGCTGCTTAGTGTATTTACTCCATGTATGTGGGGTAACCGGGAGAAATGGACCAGCAGCTGGTGGAGGCTTCTGGAACTCAGCTTCTCAAGTTTCCTTTTGATGCACAATTAACCTTCAGTATATCGACCCAGAGGCTCTGTTCTCTCCTCAGCTTGGCAGGGCTGCCACCCAGTATCTCAAACCTTAGTCCACTTGTAAACTAGCAAGGATTTGGGAGCAAAAGCTTCAGATTCCTTGAGTTGGTAAGGGATTTGGGGCAATGACAGGTAGAAGTAAACTGAATTGGACCTAAGCAAACACTTGCATTACTTTTACTCACAAATACTTAGAAGTCATGCAAATCAGAAGCTGAACAAGTTCTTCCCAAGTACTCTGTAGATGTCCCCTGACCTTTACAGACCTCATAGAAGTGACAGCTGTCCTTCTATTTGTTTGAAAAGGATCTTTTTCATTCTTCATAAAGCAACTACCAAATACATATTTGAATACAAATGCCAGAATGATGGATACCAGTAATAGAATGTGTGCAGACACAAGACATCAATGGTGTTGACAACCTGTTACTATTTCACTAACAGACAGCATCTTTCAGAGAATGCTGTGTGAGGCTTGGAGCTGGCCCTTCCTCAGATTGCAGCATCCCCAGCTGTCATCTAGGAGAATCTTGGACCATCCAATGGCTGCTATATTACTAGGAAACTTAGCAAACACTTGCTCCTGTGGAATTCGTGAATCCGCATTAAGAGGCAAAGCTCTCAATTCCTTTTTATTCTGAGATGGGGAGGTGACTCCAAATTCAGCAGAGTGGCTTCAGAAGGTGCTGTGCATCTCTATGCTGTCTCAGGGTGCCTCATTGAGAGTCTAACATTATTTTCATTACTATCATTTTTAAAGGAAACAATTCAGAACATGTACTCAGCTGTTGCCAAGGATATTAGTCAGAAAACACCAAGAATAAGTACAGTTTCTGTCACAATTTTGCCTAATAAATTAATACACGACACAGAATCTCAAGAATAGATAACAATGATGTGATATTTTATCATACTGTTATACTACAAAACTAGATAGAAAATCTTCCAGAAAATCCATCAGTCTGTTGCATATGTGTAGATATCCAGATATGAAAAACCTATTCTATTATCCAGATTCTAAGCACTGATTTTAAAACTGAGTTGGAAGAATAAGCAAAAGTAAAGACCACCCCACAAAGTAGTACTGCATAACCCTTCACTGAACTTCCATAGTGATCAACATTTCCCAACGATTTTTTTCTTAGATATCTTCCCCTAAAAATGTGTTTTCAGGAATATATATGTATATAAAAAAATCATGGGACTTCATCCTTCCCTAAGGGTCCATTAGCAGTTAACAGCTGTTGGAGGAAGAGGTGTCCTTTTCTTCAGTGATGTAACCACTGATAATTCACCCTTGCTCCTGTAAATAGCCTCCCACTCACACAGGGACAAAAACACTCTGACCTTAGTGGAGACACAGAAGAAAAGATGTGAAAGCAAGAGAAGGGGCTTAGGAAGAAAGGTTTCATCAAGACAGGCACGGGGTGATGGAAGGTAACGGGCTTGCAAATGACTAAGGCTCATTACGTAATGTATGAAACTATTAAACAATTAAAAAAATACAAGTTTCATTTTATTTTACCTGTAAGCACACAATGGGCTAAAGACTCTTATTCTTCAGTTAGTTACCATGCCCCAGGACTAAAAAAACAACAACAAATAATTACCAAATATAGTCTTTACTCATGTTTCCAATCTCTATTCAAAGTACTGATGGGCTTTAAAATGTCTGTCTGCGTAGGGCTTGCTGCAACAAGGATCCAAATGACATCAATGCAGTGGGCTTTGTTGTTAGTTGGCCTTCCTTGGTCCATTTATTCCCCTGGATTGACGGAACAATTGGAAAGTTTTGCATCCTGCATTTGTTCAGTTGCTTCCCATTGCCGTTTTTGTTTTTTAGGCAGTGGACTGTGGCTGATTACATTAAATTCAGTTCTATTTATAGACGGTGCTGAAATTGTACTGTAGCTTTCTACGTGGCACCTGTCTGGTCATCCTGCTCTCACTATTACTAAGATGGATCATCAAGGTCAGAGGTCAGCCTGCTTCACTAGTATAATGAGCCTCACACACTTTCACTTAGTTTTTTTAAGCTTCCGTTGACCAAGAGTGCATAGATCAACTATGTAGTTATCCTGAAATCTAGTTTACATGAGATATTCAAGACCTTTTCCTGGTATTCACTGAGGCTCTTGGCAATATGCTACATATCCCAATTCCAAATGTACCCAGTGTAGAGTCTTTCTGGGAGAGGTGCATCATTATAAATCCGTATGTTCATGGTGTGTCTTCATTCGCTGCAGTTTTAATTTTACTAAATTTTCTCATCTTCGTCTTGTCTGCTATGTCCCTTTGACACGACACAATTCCTTTGTTTTTGTGTGGGTATATGTGTGTATTCATATGTGCATGCACGTTTCTGTGATGTGGCTCATGTGTATTTATGCACATATGTCTCTCTGTGTGTGTATGTGTGTATGTCTGTGTGCATGCCCGTGTGTGTGTGTGTGTGTGTGTGTGTGTGTGTGTGTTTGTGTGTATGTGTTGTGCACAGAGACCAGAGTTTGGTGTTGAGTGTTTCCTCAATTGTTCTTCACTCTATTTATTGAGATAGGGTCACTTGAACCAGAGCCTGAAGATTTGACTAGTCAATTTAGACTGCTTGCCCAGGGATGCCATGTCTCTGTTTTTTGGGTTATGAGATTACAAATTGGCTGCTAAACCTGCTTATTGTTTGTGTGGGTGCTGGGGATCTGAACTTAGGTACTCGTGCTTGCCCCATAACTGAATCATTTTCCCAGCCTTGATATAATTCTTCTTAAAATAAATTTCTTAATTTCTAGCACACTAATATTTTCTGGACTAATCTCAACATTTTTGGAACCTAATATCACTCATTTTTCTAGAGAATTCATGATATTGATAGGAAATTCATCCATGAGAATCCTCTTTATTTTCTATGAAACGCTGCCCTTTGAGTCATGGATGTGATAATAACACACATTTTTTTTTCAAATTCCTGGAAGCATTTTCAAAAGTTTTTGAGCCTTAACATGAGCATCTTCAAGTTCAAGAAAACTTTTATAAGCTTCCAGATAGCATGAATGCTTTCATCTCATACCTTTGTAGATTTTATTGCCATTAATGCTTTTTTGAGCAGGAGAAACGTGCTCTACCACTAACAGCAATCTCAAAATTAAGCATAGCATATAATAAAGAATGATACTTTTAATTATATAATGATTTTTCTTATATTACGTATTTTAAAAGTAATTTGTAAACTTAATTTTCTTAAACTAGCATTTCTATTATGGAAGATTATTCAGTGCTGAGATCTGAAATGTGTATTTGAAGCAATGTTTCAGTTATAGTCTAGATAAATCAAATGTATTTCTCCAAAACAGAGTTAGAATCCCTTTCTATTGCAGCACAGGGTGTTGTTCACCTCACTCTGGGGGTATATATGCCCTTTGCTTCCTTAAAACAACACCAAAAACCCCTAAAGGTGCTGTAAGGAAGATTATACACAAGGAAGGGTATCTCTCATGAGTGGCCTGAACATCTTTGCTCATTTTATGCTAAGAATGATGCGCCTGCACCAAAGGAAGACTTTCTCAGTTTAGCTGTTCAGTGTCAGAAAAACCTTTGGGCCTGGCCCATAAAATCTCTCCTCTGTCCATTCTTTCAAAACAGTGCAGTGCCTCAGACAAGCAATTCGGGAAGCACCAGTGTGGTTAGAATCTTCCTAAACTCTTAAATTCTACTCACTGCCCAGTGTGTAGAGGTCAATGTTCCACTTAACTAGTCTTGTTTTTTCCTTTTGTTCTTGTTTGATTATTTGAGCCCTAATAGGTGCATTTTGAAAATCAGTGGTACTTAGGGCCTTGGGAGTCTGGGGAATATTATTTTAGAATAAAAATTAGAAGTGTGAATCCAAAGAATGACATCCATTAGCGTGCTTTAGAATCTGGGCAGATCACAATACAGAAACACTTGAAGCCAAATCACAAATACTGTACTATACTTGACCTCCACAAAAAAAGTGGATCTACTACAAAATGCTGGAATTAAAGTAAGAAGTCTACTGGACCAGAAACAGTGATGGTAGAAGAGAACGGTGTATGGTGTGGTCCTTCTTGCCCATAGATCCTGTGCTTAAATACACTTGGTACAGACTCTTCCTTGGGATCCAGGCCCTGTTGCTCACACATGTCATATGATTTGGTGGCACTGAAAATACCTACTGTGGACTAGGTGGAGACCACCAACCTCCAGAAAGGCTCAGCACCCCGTCTGTGCAGGTGAAAGGTCACAGGCTCACCTCACAACACTGACTCAGGTCTGTTTCTGATTACCAGATAATTTTCAGAAGGGAACCAGGCTTGGGCCTGATTATCCAGGAGCAGGACAGAAGAGAGGGAGAGTCCGAGGAGCAGATTTCCTCTGTGCTGTGTAACTCCACAGCGACGGAGGGAGCGAATCACATGTATGTCACGAAGAGGATCATGATGCCCCCGTTGCTGTCCCAGGGCGGTGGTTACAGTTCCCGCTCCAGCCCCCGCTGCTTCTCAGACGATGTGGTTTTCTTATGAGGAGGTAGGAGAATGGAGAATCTGCCTATAAGAGAGGCCGCGAGTTCTCAGACTGCATCTGACATAGCCTTCGACAGGCACAGTCCCCAAAGAGCAGAGGTGAAAAGCGCATTCATGTACCCGAGGTGAAAGACCACCATTAAAAATAAATAAGAAACCCCAAATGTGTAAATCCGATATAAGCCAAACCATATGGCGTAAAATGAAAACATTTCTTCCTGTACTTTTGGTAATATGGTTTCTTACCAGATTTTATGTACGGGGAAGTATCAACACAGCTGTTGCCATGCCGTCGCTCCCCTGGTAGAAGGTAGTGACGCTGTGAGTAGTTGAGGGCTACTCTCACTGAGTAGCTATGTGTACATAAAGAATGTCGTGCATGCAGAAGAAGTGTTAAAATCCCGGATAACACCTCATACGTTATTGGCCTTCCATGGTGAACAAAGTCATTTTTCAAGCAAGTCATAAAGTAGCCTCAAAAACAAGCGTTTCAGTGTTTGCTCCAAATGAGGCAGCGGTCAGGGGGACTGCCGTTCATCTGACATCATTCCTGACGCAGTCAGCACCGGTTTGGTATCTGATTAGAGCCCCCGCCACCGTGGTGCCAGACTTACTACTTTAAGTGGGGTGGCTGAAGGAAATTAATGTGTCAGAGTACCCTGAAGGTGAGAGTGTCTACTTCAAGTTTCTTTCAGAGAGCTTCAGCTGGAACTGCCCTTGATTCTTTCTGAGTCTTTTGAAGCTATTTCTGGAGCTGGGTAATACAGGTAGAGATAAGCTACCGACAGAAAACACATCTAGCATAAACGGTGTAGGTGTATCTACCCTGAAGGATGCAGATATGTAACATCTTTGGGCCAGTGTGGAAACATCATTGGCTCTGTTAAAGGCTGCTGAGGGAATCTCCTGGGATGACAAACTGTCTTGGTTACGTCATTGACCTTGTTCAGGAGTAGCATATTGTTTCACTTTTTTTTTTTTTTAAAGGAAATATTGTTCTTCACGGATGCACAGGAGAATTGATGAGAACATGGTTATCACGTGCTGGCAGACTCGTGAATGGATGGTTGCTATGTAAATAAAGGTATTTCTTCTGTCATGCATGGTTTCATTTCCCTTCCACTTCTGGTTACCTACACAGAATTTATCACAACTTGTAATCTTTTCGATTTCCTCTATCCAGATGAACTACTGGGTCTGTGAATGGAAGATTCGGTGACTAATCTTTTCTTTATATAATTAATGGGGAGCACACAAAAGAACTCTGTAGCCCTTAAAACTGAAGAAAACCAACTCTCTCTCTCTCTCTCTCTCTCTCTCTCTCTCTCTCTCTCTCTCTTTTCTATTTGAGACAATACAGATGGGAACACATCAGGCAGATCTGATCTTGAATTCTGGGTCTACATACCACTTGCATAAGCATGCATGCTTTTACGTTAAGCACATATTTACATACATCTGCATGTCACATGCTTGCTATACATAGATATGTACATAGAAAATTTTACTCAGTGTACACATGGTGACAGGCACATACACAAATCCCTGAGTATTGGAGACATACATTATATTCACTAAGCTTATCCCTTGAAGAAATGCTTAAGCTAGAGAATTTGTTTTACACGACCAACAGTTCTGCTGATAAACCAAAGCAGGCTTTTGTGATTCCCAGAAAAGACATTGCATTTTACATGTTTTATGTGTCATGGAAAGCCTTTTATCCCAATGTAGTGGCCAACAGCATCACTTCGGGGCCAGAAGACACAGCAGCTATGTGACCAAGGAATAAATGGTTGTCTATGCCACCTCACTTGTAGATCAAGAACAATCTAGTATTACTCAGAATAGCACGTGGCACCATAAAAGTACTACATATTTGTCTGGATTTAATGTTAAGGAGGGAAACAGAACACAACTCAAAGGGTGTTTCTGATTCTAACACAATCTCAAGTACATTCTAAAGGGGAAAATAATCCGTGGCTGATATGTAAAATTAAATTATAAAATTTAAAAAAATAAAGAAAAAAATAAAAAAAACACATTTCATGTGAATTAATGGAAATGTTAATTGATTAGTAGATCTTTTTTTTTTTTTTTTTTTTTTTTTGGTTTTTCGAGACAGGATTTCTCTGTGTAGCTTTGTGCCTTTCCTGGAACTCACTTGGTAGCCCAGGCTGGCCTCGAACTCACAGAGATCCACCTGGCTCTGCCTCCCGAGTGCTAGGATTAAAGGAGTGTGCCACCACCACCCGGCTGATTGGTAGATCTTAACCGTACTCATGGGAAGGATGTGTAAAAGAAAACATTTCAGGCTTCCTTTGTATAAATAGAGAGAATCCTGTGTCCCACTGTCTTTCAGGTGAAATGAGACTCCTGAGCTTAAGTCTTACAGAGGATAGCATCCCATAAACCCCCAAGGTGATCCTTGTGCATCTCAGGGTTGTTTTAGGCTATTAAGAATCTAATGACGGGCAGTTGGAAAGAGCAGCAGTAAGATGGGCAAGAAAATATCTCGATAATACAATGTAGTATCCTTTGGGTATGTGCATGGGAATGCGATAGTGGGGTTGCATGTTTGTTCTATTTTTATTTTTATTTTTTTTGGGAAACTTCTATACAGATTTCCATCTTCTTGGACCAGAGACTTCATCATCTCAAGCCTAAGTTGCCATAATTATACTATGAAGCTATATTATTGTTTTTTTTTTGTATTTCACATATAACAAGTGTTGCCATCAATACCACACTTTAGCAGTCTTAAAAATTTGATACTGTTTTCTTTGCTTATCATTATTTTAATATCCATGTTTATTGTTGCTCTTTTCACAATATCAATTAAATGAAGTTAGGATAAATTTCTACCAACAGATAATAATAGATAATGAAAATGCATTATAAAATATATATAAAATGGAATCTTATTCAGCTATAAAGAAAACTGAAATAATGAAATTTGAAAAAAAAATAAAACAACTGAAAAGCACTGTTCTAAGCAAGATAACCTAGAAAGACATAGGTTATCTCTTATATACAAGTTTTAGACCTTAACTTTTAAACATGTGATTTCGACTGAAAATAAATGTGGGCAAAACCTAAATCACTAGAAAGGGGTCATGAGAATTGAAAAAGGAGGGTTTATGGAAGTTCTGCAATAGAATAAAGTAGAAGGAGGAGAACTGGAGACAAAGGGGAGGGACAGGGAGAATGAGAGAGAGGAATCAACCAAATGAAAGACGTATGGAATCCCATATGGAAACATGCTCCTTCATAAGCTAAATAAGATATAAAAAGGAGGGACATGATGGAAATGATGAGGAGGGATGTTTATGTTGGGGATGTTGTGAGGGTAGGGCAGAGGATGGGATGGGGATGGATAACTAATATTGGGGAAGTTTGAAAAGCCATATGGAAATTTACTATAAATTTCCTATAAGATTATCTATAAGATTGTATTATATATTACATATATATTTATATATAAGATTATATATATATATATATATATATATATATATATATATATTTCCAATACAGAAAAAACATGGGTTGTAAAACAAAAAGCTCAGTGCCAGGTGTGAGTTGCTTTCAAGTCGCTGGTATCGCTAAGACTCCCAAAATAGTATAGGCTATTAAGCTATTAGCACTGCTTTTGGATCCTCACTAGAACTTGATGTTAAGACTCTGAAGATACCACACACTTTGTTTATAGGACGTGGAAAAACCAAGCGGGTATTGGCTAGGAAGCTTCCTCCCTCTTGGGTAGTTTTCATAGTACTGGAAGGTGCTATGCTGGGACCTCTGCAAATTACAGTAAAACAAAACAAAACAAAATAAAAAACAGCCTACCAAGATATGCTCATGGGTGGAAATAGGGCATGAATGTTATAGAGGTAACCAATTGCTTTCTGATTGAATATAAGCCAGCATGACAGGACAAAACACGTTCCTGGTACAGCAAATCTGACCAAGAACCCATGGCTAAAGAGTTCATAGACCTCAAATTATTGTTAGTTTGTTAAATGGACACAGTATATATATATATATATATATATATATATATATATATATGCATGTATATATCTTTAGAATATATATCCATATATATATATCTTTAGAAAATAGAATATATATATATATATATATATATATATATATATATATATATATATATAAAATGGGTATTAGTGCAGCTCTCAATCCTCATTAGAGAAGCTTCTCCATATAGTGGTTGGTGGTTAACACAGAGATTAATAACTGGTTAAATTATTATGGTGTGCTCAGACATGAATAGACATCAATATCACAACCCTTCCCAGCAAGGCTCAGGGACCACTGAAGAAGAGGGATAGAAAAATTGGAAGGGTCAGAGGTCAGGGAGGAGTGAGGTCAAAGAGCATCTCTTGGGCATGATGGGACAGAAGCTCCTTTGCTCTCGCTCACAGATGCTGCAGTTGTTTACACGAGAGCTGCACAAGATAAGCCAGGCAACTCCAACATGGAGTTAGGAGGACATAGTGAGTCCTTATCCCTAGCTGAGGAGCCACTGGCTGTTGATGGCTACTGGGGAGGGAGTTTCAGTTTTCTTCTAGGCTCTGGTCCCCGATAGAACATGCTCCTGTGGCTGGTCCTACACATATGCATATATATGGGCAGCACAAACCAGACTCAGTGGGTATGAGATAAAAAAAAAAAAGGACATGAAGTTGATGGATCTTGAAAGAATTATGAGAAAGAGTTAGAGGGTGATCAAAATGCTTTGTGTGAATGAATAAAATTCTCAAAAGATTAACAGGAATATTAGATTAATAGAACAAAACTAAAATACTTTTAAAAAGCTTGCTATTATAGAAAATATCAAAGGTATATTTAAACCATATTTTTATTCACTTATCATATTATTAAATGGATATTTTATTAATTTTTTAAAAATATTTTTCAGCACATGTTTATAAAATATTTATTTGCAAGAACACATTAGAAATTATTTTACAAGTTATAAAAGCACAAAATCCATGGATAATTCTAATTTCATAATAAATGATAATAAAACAAAAAGTTACTATGTATTTCCTTGAAACTAACCTGAATATACGTAAAAGCAAAGATTATATAATACCATAATATTGCGAATAATGAAATTTAGCTGCCAAACTCATCATCTGATGGATGTTTCTGTTAGTGCCTGTCACTGACTTAAATTAAAGGTTTTGGGACAGAGAGTACCTGCAGGGTCAAAGCCTTGCTCAGCTGTTTCCTAGCTACGTGGGTGAGTTAATCTCTTGCTTTACCAGCCTCAAAAGTTACAATGTTCTCAACACAGAGTTAAAATCACAGTTCATCATAATTTTACAACATAGTCAGCAATCAAATCAAGCTATCATACATGAAAATAAATGATCACAAGGGTAAAGTATGTAAGTGTGAATATTTCAACTCCCTATTTTAAAGCATCACCATTCTCGACAAATAGAATTATCTAAAACATAGAATATTCAAGTGCATTAATCATGGAAAATTATCGCTACCATTTCATCTTTTAAACCCCTCTGTGTGATAAACACATCACACTTAGTCTCTTATAAATTGAATGATTCTCAAAAATCCATTTTGGTGGGCATATTTCATTTGGCAAGCACTTGCCTGGCCATTAACAGCTTTTAGGTTTCTTGGAGATTTTTAATTATGGCAGGATAGGCAGACATGCAATGTCACACCGAGATCCAGTCATACATTAGTCAGACGGCATTGTACTTAAGAAGCAAGGGCATGTGGTGTTGAGTACTTTAGCTGATAAAGCACTCATTTTTCACCTTTCAGATCTCAGGACTAGCTGTCTCTGATTCCTCAAGTCACTCAATTTTACTGTATCAACCATCCTAACCTTATATGATAATACAGGAGGGTCTACATACCACGCATGTTTCATCCTTTGTTGGATTTGTGATGTTGGAAACCACAAAGGGAGCATAAACAGAAAGCATTCACGTGTGCTTAGGAAGCAGAAATGGCAGTCTAGCTCAATGGTTTTTGAGATTTCAATAATTGTTACCAGTTTGGGGAAGAACGAATGAGACACTCAGGGATTATTATCAGAATCTCTGTAAGGAGAGAGTTTTAGAAGAGCATGTGACAAATTCCCTGAGTGGGAGACACTAGGAAATTCAAAGAGATAGATTCATAGTCTTCAAGAACCAGGTGTCATCATCATCAGAGGATTAGCGAGAATGCACGTGTGAGATTCTGGGGACTTAACAAATAGGAGAAGGACAGAAGGCCTGGTGACATGCATTAGTTTTACAGCAAAGTCATAGAGCTGTTCTCCAGCTTTGGGTATGGCATTCCCAATCACAGTCTCTACACCTAGGCTTCAGAGAGACAGCATCTATCCCCAAGAAGGTCTAAGTTGGCTCATTGATAAGCTGAACTCCTTGCCATGCCTGGGAAATAAAAAGAGCACAAGTAGAAGCATGAGAAAGTTGATTGTTCTCAGGGAGCATGAATGAGTTAGCTGGAACATTTTTGGAAAAGGGTATTATCTAGGGCAAAATCCCATGAGATTCTGGGTTTAGACAGGAGATTCACTGAATTATTATGGTGGTAAACTTACTATCACAAAAATTTCACCAATTACCCACACTACAATTTTGAACATACAGGAAAAAGGTATAGTTTATTTTGACTATAATGGGATTTTTTAGTCCTTCCTGGGAACTGGGGTACAAAGAAAGGATATTTCTTACACCCTACTCAAATCTCAGTGGAAAGCTTTCTCCTGTAGGCTGTCCTGGACCACTCTGAAACATAACCATATCAAAACTAACTTAGCTGTATTTTTGTATCAAGAAGAAGAAGCTTTAACTCTCAGCTGTCTTGGGAGGCTATGTTGTACCTAAGAAATGGCCCGAGTGGCATCTGAAAGTGACCACAGTGGGCGTAGGATGTAGACAACTTGTCTATAATTGATCTATTACTGGACCGGCTAAGGAAAAAGTGAAGCCTGCCACAGAAGAAGCAGGAACCTTGATAGAGCATCTAGCCTTTTCTATGCAGCCCTAGATTTTGCTGGATCTCTTCATCTTAGCCCCTTTGCTCCTTGATCATGGGAAAGACCAGAAGTTATCATTTTGTCACCATTTTATTTATTTATTTTATTTTATTTTATTATTATTATTATTTTTTTTTTGGTTTTTCGAGACAGGGTTTCTCTGTGTAGCTTTGCGCTTCTCCTGGAACTCAATTGGTAGCCCAGGCTGGCCTCGAACTTACAGAGATCCGCCTGGCTCTGCCTCCCGAGTGCTGGGATTAAAGGCGTGCGCCACCACCGCCCGGCTTGTCACCATTTTAGAAGGGGATCGAATTGACACTCAGGCTGACCCAGCAACATTGAAGCAAACGTGTTCTCAGAATGCACAAATAAACACAATGAATGCTGTGTTAGTTGCTTTTGAGTTGCTGTGACCACCGTACATTACCAAAACAAAACAAAAGAAAACAAAACACCTTAAGGGAGGAAGAATTTATTTTGGCTCCCAGTTTTAGAGTGTTTCAGTTCATTGTGGTGGGGAAGGGATGACGGGGCAGCTGAATTCAGGTTGGTAGGAGAGTGTTGTGGGCTCAGCTCACATCACTACAGACCAAGAAGCAAAGAGCAAGTCTGGAACCAGGAACTGAGTATGACTTTCAATGTCTTGTCTCCCTAGTGACTTCTACTAGGTAGGCATCAGGTCCTCTTGAAATACCACTGCCCTGGGAAACAAGCATTCTAAACACTAGCCAACGTGATTCAAGCTGTAACATAGGTTATCTTGGGCTAAGTCCTAAAATGACATATCCCTTCAATTTATGGAAGAGAATATTGAGATAAGAAATTGTGCCTGCATTAAGGCCATAACATAGGGTTCCATTTCACCCTCTCTTTATCTAAATGGAGTCTCCATCTATTTATACACAGTATTTGGGTTAAGAAGGTTGCTTTTTAAATATAATTCAAGTAGTGCAGACTTTGTAAAGAATATTATATGAACTTCTTGGACTGAGCTAAAGGCCATAAAAATCATGAGAGATATGCTTTGCTAAGGTATTGGATCCTACTTTTACTACCACTTTTATCTAAGAGATAAGGGATTACTTGGCATAATATAATGATATCATTGTATTTTAAATCATTTTAATCTAAGCTTAGTAATTCTTGTCATTTTGTCCTTTAAAAATCTGTGTGGTTTTACCTCTTAGGGTCCTAATTATCATCTGGTGCAGGGAGGAAACTTATCGAAGCCGTGGTGATCCAGAAGCTGGGCAAGTTATCAAAGCTCCATCTCTTCCATGCCTTTCAGGCGATTATAATAACACCCAGCTAAGTGACAATAGAAGATACAGGTTTTAGAGGTGGGAGTGATGTGACCCAAACAGACACGATTATGTTTTTGCATTAATTGTGAGATACCAGAGAGACAAAATGGGAATCCGAGTCCTCTGGAAGAGCAAACAGTGCTCTTACCCACCAAGCCATCTCTCCAGCCCACCAGAGACATAAAGAGGAACAGAGACATTTATTTCTAAAAAAAACTTTCTCTAATATTTGGTACCATTAATATTTTCCCACTAAAGAAAATACTAAGCAAAGCCACTCCACTAAAGAGTGCATTGCCCCTACATCACACTATTCATGTTTTAAACTCTTTTTTTTTTTTTTTAGCACATTGCTAACAAAATAACTATGACAAGTTGTAGGCTCAGAACTGAAAAGGCTTACGAGAAACCCTGGGGCATTTTGCTTACCTGTTGCTTCCTTCTAGTTTTGCTACCCAATCAGTCCCCTGGCGATTTGAATCAGGTGGCAAAAGGATATTTGATTATGCTAAATTTCTGCCCTCAGGTTAATGGGTAATGAGGAAATTACACGATAGTGTCAGGAATGCCCACCCCCACTGTGTACAAAAGGTGCCAAAAAACGCCAATAACCAAGTGTGTGGTGAGGGTCACAGAGACTCTATCTGGCTTCTTGGTGGGCAGATCATAAACTCTTAATCAGTGCTACTTGGGCTGGGAAAGCCTCATAATTTATCCCCACAGTTTTTTTTTTTTCCCAGCACACCACACCCCATCAATATACAGCCCAGGGCTTGAAACATTTTCACAAGCTAATCCCAAGGTTTTTCTTTCCTTTGCTTCCAGGAGTCTAATTATTTTAGACCTCCAAGGCAGCTCATCCTTTTTTATCTTGACCAAAGGAAACAACAAAAACTACACACGAGTTGAACATCTTTAAAGCAATAGGCCCTTCAGATGACCTGGAATTGGGAAGTGATATCAAGTCGATTAACCGTCACAGAATGGAATTTGGAGGCATGATGGTCTTTAGAATCAGTTTATAGAATTTCACATCCACCTAAGCTATCATTAAATAGAAGTAACAAACAAACAAACCCCAAAAACTTTGGGACTGTAGAGTTGGTTCATCAGTGACGGGCACTTGCTGCTCTTGCAGAGGGCTGGAGTTCAGTTCCCAGCACCCACATGGGTAACTCACAACTGCCTAGAACTCCAGCTCCAGGAGATCTGACAGACTTTTCAAGTATTCACAGAACCTGTACTCAATGTCCACAGACCCACACACAGATACACAGTTTAAAAAGATAATGTGGTATCAGTTTTTATCACATTTAAAAAACTTTCCTTTCGTCATTTATATACCTTTGGCCTTTGTGTTCCAGAGAAAACTCCAGTATTTGAGTCACTAGTGAACAGTAGACATGTGTGCAAGCTTTATTTTAACATACTTCTACTGAGTTTTGTCTAGATTTATTGTGATTTATTTCAATATCTCTGGTATTCAGTAACATAGGACCATTCAGTTACACACATTCCATTCGTGAAGGGGAGTCAGGATAGTCCATTGCATTGTTCTTGTACAGAAACCATGCACATTGTTTCTCTCTCCATCCTACATGGAAAAGAACAGCTTTCCTTCTTTGACAATTCTGTCTAACTCCACAGTGTCACCTGTCAGTTAAATAGTTAGCCTTCTCATCACATTTTGAGCAGTTGTGAATTCAGATCTGATACAATTCACATCAGGGCATTAGTAGACAAAAAATTATTTGTTTAAAAAATAAGGATGAGCAGTTGTCTGGCTGGGTATATGGCTCAGTGGGTAGAGTATGTACACAGCATATATATCGTATATTTACATATACACATATATATACATATACAATATACAATACACACACACACACACATACAACATAGCACAAAGCTCTGAGAATGATCTCCAGCACCGTGTAAAAAGAGGCATAGTAGCTCCAACCTACAATCTCAGTACTCAAGTGGAAGCCAGAGGGATCAGAAATTCAAGGTTGTTCTTCTCATTATAACAAGTGTGAAGCTACCCTGGGCTATATAAGTCCTAGTGCCACACACACAAAACAACAACAACAATAACAACAAACAACAAAGCCAAAAAAACCCAAAATTCAAAATACAAAAACCAAAATACACAAAATAAATAGTCCACTGGATACAGCAGCTTGAACTTATAATCTCAGTATTAGAGTCATAGAAACCGGAGAATCCCAAATTCAAGATCAGCCTCAGTTACATAGAGTTTGAACAAATAGATACAAAAAGGTAGGTCCGTATAACTTCCCAATGCTTTCACTTCTCTCTTTATCTCCACCAACTCACCAGCTCAGCATAAAAGATAATGGTGGCAAAACTAGACAGGAAAAGACTGTGAATGAACACCATGGCACACGGCACCTGTCTGGACGGAGTCTTGTCTAGTTTCCCTGTTGAACATGTCCTCTAAATGGCACCCGATGGGAGCAAATGCAGCTGTGGAAGGTGCCAGATCCCTGTGCTGATGCTCTGCTGTCCTGTCAATGTTACCTCTTGTTGAGACGCTATTCATATTTGAGGCATGGGATATTTTAGTCAGAGGTAAGAAGGCATTCGGCGTCAACTCTCCCAGTCGTAGCTGAAGGATTTTTATTTCACATTCAGGACTTTCAATGAAAAACCATGTTCTTTTCACAGAAATAGAGTGTAGGTGGCATAGAAATTTTCACACATACTGTGTTAAGGAATTTAAAAGATTATTCCTGCTCAGCTTCTTTAAAAAAAGAAAGGAGATCTCTTCTATTTCCCTTTCGCAGAGAAACCCTGGGGGCAGGGGGCAGGAGGGGGTATGGGAATTTGAGGGAGTGGATTGGGTGGGCTGGGTACAGGAGGCAGTTTGGGGGTGGAAAGGAGGGCTAGGGAGAAAGCCAGGGCCAGGGAAACTCCCAGGAATCCACAAGGATGACCGAAGTTAAGACCCCTAGCAATAGTGGAGATGGTGACTGAACTGGCCGTCTACTGTAATCAGATTGGTGACTACCCTAATTGCCATCACAGAGCCTTTGTCTAGTAACTGGGAGAAGAAAATACAGAGATCCATAGCCAAGCACTGGGCAGAGCTCTGAGAGTCCTCCAGAGGAAGAGGAGGGATTGTAGGAACCAGTGGTGTCATGCTGGGGAACCCACAAAGACAGCTGACATAAGCTCGTGGGAGCACATGGGCTCTGGATCACCAGTTAGGGAGCCTGCATAGGACCGGCCTAGGCCCTCTGCATGTGTGTGACACTTGTGTAGCTTTGTCTGTTTGTAAGGTTGCTAGCAGTGAGACCAGGGCCTGTCTCTTTTGCTTAGCTGGCTTTTGGGAACCTGTTCCCCATGCTGGTTACCTTGCCCAGCCTTAATTCAAGTGGAGGAACTTGGTCCTGCCTCAATTTGATGTGCCATGCTTTGCCCAAGTCCATAGGAGGCCTGCCCTTTTCTGAATGGAAATGGAGGAGGAGTGGATGGGGAGGGGGTAGATGAGAGTTGGGGAGGATGGGAGAAGAAGAGGGAGGGGAAACTGTGCTTGGTATGTAAAATAAAGGAAAAAAATGTTAATAAAAAAGAAAAAAAGAAAAGAAAAAAAAAAGGAAGGAAGAAGTAGTGATATATTGTGTACCCTAATAAACTTGCCTGGGGATCGGAGGATAGAGCCAGCCACTGGATTAGACATAGAGGCCAGGCAGTGTTGGCACACACCCTTAATCCTATCACTTGGGAGGTAGAGATCCATCTGTATCTCTGTGAGTTCAAGGCCACACTGGAAACAGCCAGGCAGTGTTGGCACACACCTTTAATCCCAGTACTGGGAAGTACCCATGCCTTTAATCCCAGGAAGTGACAAGGCTAGGCAGAGAAAGGTATATAAGGTGTGAGGAAATAGGAATTCACGCTCTTTAGACTGAGGATTTCATAGAGATAAGAACTTGTGGCTGGCTTGCTCTAGTTCTCTGATCTTTCAGCTTTCACCCCAAAATCTGGCTCTGGGTTGTTTTTATTTTTTATTTTTTATTCATTTATTTTTTATCATAAGACCATCTAAGATTCTAAAAACAGGAAATGGAGTCATTTCACTTTGCAATTAATTATACATGTCAGAGGTATTGCTATTTTTAGTGTAAATGTATAGAAAATTGGGGCTTCTGTAAAGACAATTCTGATGAGAAATATAGGTTTATATTTTTAAAGGAAAACTTAGTTATATTTCAAAGTAGTAACTCGTTTTTTTGCTCAAATGTTTAATTTGTCTTCAAAAGGAATATAAATAATATAATAAAAAACACTGTTAGTTGGAGAAATATGTTCTGATTGAATGGGTTTTGATGGCAATACCAATTCTTTGAATGACTCTTGTCTTAGGGTTGTTTTTGCTGTGATGAAACACCATGACCAAAGCAACTTGTGAAGGAGAAGTTTTTTGGCTTACACTTCCACATCATAGCCCATCATTGAAGAAACTCAAACAGAGCAAGAAGCTGGAGGGAAGAACTGATGCAGAGACCATGGAGGGATGCTGCTTATGGGCTGGTTCCCCATGGCTTGCTCAGTCTGCTTTTGTATAGAACCCAGAACCACCTACCTAAGGATGACCCCCATCCACAACAGTCTGGGCCTTCCCACATCAATCACTAATTAAGAAAATACCGTACAAACTTGCTCATAGTTCAATCTTATTGAGACATTTTCTCAATTAAGCCTCCAACCTCACCAGTGACTCTAGCTTGTGTCAAGCTGACATAAAACTAGCCAGCACAACTTGAAAAATTAGTAGAAATAAAGATTTATTTTTAAGAACATGATGTGTGTATTAATCATTGATGATCACCACATAATTAGAGAGATGTATGTCATGACAGAATAATTTATTTGCGGGATTCTAAGGCCTACCAAATAATTCTGTAGCCCTCCATTTGCTTAAGAATCAAGTACAAAACATCTTCTCATGTGCTGTGTGTATTTGTAGACCTAACAATCTGCATTTGTTTCTATTGCTCTTTCTGATTTTCAATCATTTTTACCCTTTGAAATAAAATCTTAGGTAACTAGAATTTTTGTGTTCTCATAAGAAACAGAGATATTAATGCATTAAAAGGTCAATGAAATCACCTTATAAAAAAATACAGCACATCATTCATTTCCTCCATGACAGTTTTGGTCTGTCAGCAGAATGACCCAAAGCTGTGGTTTAGTTAACTAAAACAGATTACTAAGTTCAAATAAACTCAGTCCATGGGGAATCTGGCAGCTAACCCAGTTATTTATGATATGTCACATACAAAATTATGCTCCAACTTTGAAACTTCACTTAACAAGCCACACTGCTGATTTCTGAAAGGGGGAAATCCCAAGTATTCGGATATAAAAAATATATAAAAGTAATTTGGATATAAACATAAAAATATAAAATCTTATGGGCATAAGATTTCATGAGTTGCAAAAAACATATCGATACGATATTACTTGACAGGGAATTTGCAATTTTAAGTAATTATAAACCAAGCAATGAAAGAAAATGACCATGATTGAATTGCAAAAACTGATTTTTAAATGTTATTTGTATGACATCTTAAAAATGAACAGATTCTTATCTAAGTGTTCATTAAATTTATTATTACAGAGGCTAGATGTGGCTCAGCAGTAAGGAGTATTTGTTATTCTTGCAGAAGGACCAAAGTTCAATTTTAAGCACCCACATGGTGCTCTACCACCTTCTTCTGATCCCTGAGATCACCTGCACACACGTAGTGCACATGCAGATACCCAGGCACACACACACATATATAATAAGGTAAATCAGTAAATTCTTAAATTTTTTATTATTCCATCCTTTCTCCATAGTTGTTTTTCACTTATAAGTATTTCAAATTACTCCAGTGTTCAACCATTCAATTAAGGAAATACTTCTGCAATAGCATCGAACTGACTAGACCACTAGACTTCTGAGTAAGAGTGAATTGCAAAGTCAGTTTTGTTTACTTAGTAACACTAGAAAAAGAAAGCACACACCAATATGGTTTTTGGTACATTTGAAATACAAGAGTGAAACTCTATAAAGTGGCTCTTCACAGCTGTATAAGTGTTTTACCACTCTGGATTATTACACTTAGGTGCTATTTATGCTTACTTTCATCAGTGAATCAAAAACATTATTTCTGGGACCCGGAGATGGCTCAGTAGTTGTGATCACTGGCTGTTCTTTCAGAAGACCTGGGTTCGATTCCCAGCACCTAAATGAAACTCACAGCTGTCTGAAACGCAAATTCCATGGGGTCCAACACCTTCACACAGACATATATATGGGCAGAACATCAATGCACATAAAATAAAATTAATCATTAAAAAACATTATTTCCAACAAAATATACTTATTTCAATAGTTATAATTCATAGTTTAAATTTTAAATTAGGAACAATGTCAACCATTTATATGATTATCATTTTTATACTAAAATATGTATTGACACTAGAGCTAGGTATAAAAGAAATAATGAACAGTATACATTTGATTCAATTCAGAAAGTACTCACTCTCTATCATGCACTAAGGAGCATTTTAAAGGGAGAATGTGAGAACAAGTGTCTGTCACCTGTTATGGAGATTCTTATAATTTTGTAGCATAGGTAGTTTTATCATAAACACTGTTTATATCTAACAAGAATTGAATCTAGTAGTTGAGAAGACAACATATTGAAATTTTAGAAAGATAGCTACCTTTAGGCTCAAGTTAAATTCTTTAGAGACAAAAAAGGTATTAGGGAGATGTAGGGATGGTCTAATTAGTGAGATGGAGAGACGCCAAGATCAGACCAAGAAGTAGTTGTCCCCAGCCATTTTTTTTTTCAAATGAGTTAGAAGTCAAGGAGACTGAGGGCAAATGTAAAGAAAAGAAATTCAATTTTGATAAGATTTGGAGAACTAAAATTTTTGTCAATTTTGTATTATAGTCAAATCTAGTAAAATTGATTTCTATGCTATAAGACTTGTAGATTCTAAAAAACCTGAGGAATTCAGTATTTTTGCAAAATCAATTCAAACAAATATGTGTCACATGTCTGCAATGTCAAAATTCCAGGAAACTGAGGCAAAGGGATTGCAAATTTGAGGACAGACTGAGATATTAGTATCAAACAAACACACAAAAACACAGACAAAACCCAAACCAAAAAACCAGCAGCAATGAATAGAGAGGAGAAGAGCGAGGGTCAGGGAGAGAGGAGGAGGAGGAGGAGGAGGAGGAGGAGGAGGAGGAGGAGGAGGAGGAGGACCAGGGGAAAGAGGAAGAGGGGGAGGGTCAGGGGAAAGAGGAGGAGGAGAGGGAGGGTCAGGGGGAAGAGGAAGAGAGGGAGGACCAGAGGAAAGAGGAGGAGGAAAGAGAGGACCATTAGAAAGAGGAGGAGGAGGAAAGAGGACCACTGGAAAGAGGAAGAGAAGAGGGAGGACCAGGGGAAAGAGGAATAGGAGAGGGGGGTTTGGGGAGAGAGGAGGAGAAGGAAGATTAGGGGAAAGAGGAGGAGGAGGAGAGAGGACCAGGGGAAAGAGGAAGAGGAGAGGGAGGACCAGGGGAAAGGGGAAGAGTCAAGGGAGGGTCACAGGAAAGAGAAGGACAAGAAGGAAGGTCAGGGGGAAGAGGAAGAGGGAGAGGAGGGTGAGGAGGACTAAACCACCTGAATGTTCTAAGGTGTAGGTGACAAGCAGCAGAGGTGTTAAAAGATGTGTATATGAAATAGGGTTAAAACTGTCTTCTATTCAGTAAGATAATTATTATTCAAGTCCGTGTCTAAAACTTTTATATACTAAAGATGGCTGTGAAATCTTAGCTTCCAATGTGTTATTGGAAGGTAGATTTAATTGCCTTCTTCTTGAGTTTGGTCTGAGTTTATCAAGGCTTGTTTGGTAGAAATAAATAAAGCACTTAGCACAAGGCCAGTACACTGATATACACACATAAGTTTTAGTCCTTTGTTTTGTATAGGTAATTCAAACATATAATCCATATACAAAATACAATATGCAATAACCTTAGTGGAAGAATAATATAAATTTATGGCTTTTTTCCCCAACTTACATTTTGGCGAAGGTTTACACATGACATTTCATTTCTGCACTTCTTATTAGAATATGCTAAAAAACAGTGTCATAGGGAGATCTACATGTGAAGATGTGGGTTTGCCTTTCCATTGCTAAGGTTTATATGAAGCATAGATTGAATATAGGAATATTGTCAGATATTCAGTCTGAAATTAATTGAATGTGACATTTCATTTTTGCCTGTGCACATTTTGTCTCCCAATTAAATACTTTCTTAAATAGAAAGAAGAGTCTCATTTGAACAACAGAACAAAGTAAAAGCTGTATTCACAACCTGTTAAGATTACAAGTCAAAAGTCATAAAAGGCCTATAGTTTCTACTCAGTTTGCTGATTTCGGCCAACTGTGGAAGTTAAATTATATACCTATAGTTTCTGCTAGGAACTACTTAAGAAATAGGAAAAAATAGTCAGAACCAAACTATTAGTTAAATTGCTAAAGTAGAAAAATTGATGAACAGAATTAAAATTTGATTTTGAATATTTTCCCCAAAAAATCTATGTTTTGGAGACTCTGTCCAAAAAAGGATATTCCAGACTACAGAAAATTTGTAGGCAACTTTTATAATGATCCCCAATGATATCCTTATGATACACTTATTTAGTCTGCTCTCAATTTGAACAGAGCTGACTAGTATATGCTATATAGCCAGTAGAATATTAAAGAAATGACTGTAGAACTTCAATGTGTCTGAGTCATAATGGACATTGAAAGCCTTGTTTTCTTCCTCTTGGGTCATTTTGGTGGAAGCCAGCCCTTTAGTAGGGACACTTAGCCCTATGGGGCAGTCCATATGGTAAGATTCTTTCGCTGAAAAATGTACGAATTTACTTGAAAATAAATTTTCTGGGATCAATGAAACCTTCAGAAGACTTTAGCCCCAGCTGAAAACTTGACCACAATTTCCTGAGAAACACTGAAACAGAATATGGAGAATATCTAGCTAAGCCATTCTTGGAATTCAGACCCCACAGAAACTTTGCAGTATCTATATATTTCTTGTTTTAAACTGATAAACTTTGAAGTAACATATATCCACAATAAATATTGGGAGTTATTTCTCAGATGATTCTTCATCCACTACACTTGTGGTTTTTGGAACAAATGCTCTCTGTACAGTCTGGAGATGTGGATCCACAGACATCACGGGCTCATTATTTAAACTGCTGAGATAAACTAACCCTCTTCTCATGAAAATCTGAGGCAGGGGGAGTTGCAGTATCATCTCAAGAGAAAAATTCCTTATGGGAGCCCAAGAGTAGCCTCCCATGCCCTGGTGATTATAAGACAGAAGAAAGAGTCTAAGAAGACTATGGATGTGGCCTACGAAGAGACAAAGAACTTTTATAGGTTACGCCTTTTTAAAAATCTTCTTTATTGACTTTTTGGGAGTTTCACATCATGCACCCCAATTCTGTTCACCTCCCGGTCCCCCATATCCTCTCCTTATCCATGCCACACACCCCTCACATAAGGAAACAAATCAAACTATGCAAGCAAGTGAACAAAAGCAAAAACAAAAACAAAAATCAAAACCAAACAAAACAACCACTTCAACAGAAAAATCTCTTTGCTTCTCCTTTCCTGCGTCTCCAACGCCTCTTCATTAGTCCTGGTGGCAATGGAGGCCTCAGTCTGCCCTATAGTCCACCTCTTTATCCCATCAGTTCTACTGGCAAATGTTCATTGCATGAGTCACTGGTCTGGTTCAAGGCCTCTGGTTTCTGGTACACCATCACTGGATCCTCACCAGAACTCCTCTGAGATATCCTGTGGCTGCCACAAGTCTTTGAGATCTTGCAGGTATCCTTCCACAGGACCAGTCCCTTCACCAGCTCCAGCAGGTCCTAGATGAGGTAGATGATAGGGTGGGTCAACCCAAGGCCCAGCTGTGGGCCTGGATGGTAGCCCCTGGTCAGTCCAAGCCTCTCCACCCCCAGGAACCACCCACCTCAGGCAAGTTCCCCCGGGAGCCAGTTCTCTTGCTGTAGTGTCCAGCGAGCAGCAAGGCCAGCTTCCCCAGGGCCAGTGAAGGGCATGGCCAGCTCAGCATGAACCTCTGATTTCATCTCACATGCTTCCTAAGGCCTTCTGAGATGACACAGGCCACAGACATTCACACAGACTCCACCTAGCCGTAGCTGGACCACGGACCCAGACTTGGCCCTTGGCATCAGCTTGGGCCTGGTCGACGTCCTGGCTCTGAGTAGAGGGAGTAGCCACTCAAGTGAGAATAGTTGCCGCCCTAACCTTGGGCCTCTATGTGGCCTTTGGTGGCAATGCAGGATCCAGACTTCGGCACAGACTCCCGCCTCGGTAGAACCATAGATCTTAATATGGCCCTCGACAGTGGTTGGGTCTGGATGTCGCCACTGCCCCAGTGGCAGTATAGCTCTGAGACACCAACATGGCCTTCGATCTTGGGTGTCTGCACATCCTTCAATGGTAACAGGAGCATCGGACATCAGCACAGACCCTGGCTACAGTAGGGCCACAGACCCTGACATGGCCATCAGCTGCAGCTCTGGCCTGGACATCACCATGACATTGAGTAGCAGTGCAAGCCACTCAGATCTGGATACAACCTGGCCCTGGGACACAAACCTGGGCTCAGATGGCTGATCTGACCCTGGGCATCCTCATGGCACTAGGTGGAAAGATAGAACCAACTCATACAAATAAATGAAAATATAAAATAGAATGTTAGTAATAAAATGCATATAGAAATGCTTTTGATAGGATTGGAGAGATGGCTCAGTGGTTAAGGGCACTGTTGCTCTTGGAGACGACCTGGGTTCAGTTCCTGGAACCAACAGGTTTTTATTTTTATTGCATGAGTGGTTCTCACAAACACTCATAACTCTAGTTCCAGGGAATCTAACAGCCTCTTCAGACTTCCGCAGATAAGATGCATGTGTATGGTACACATACATACAGGTAGGCAAAACACTCCTGCAATAAAAATAATCTAAAATAAAAGCATTGAGATGTAGCACAAAACTTAAAAGGTCTTATTAGTAAAAACAAACCTGGATCCAGGTATTGGGATGAATGCTGAAAGATCAGAGAAGCAGAGCAAGCCACAACTTCCTCACCTCGCCAATTCCTCAGCTGATCCTGTTTCCTCAGACTGGAAGCCTCTGAGTCCTCACCCCTCCCCAAAAACTAGCATTGTTGAGTTCTCTAATATAAATTTAATGTTGTGTCTCTGTCACTGTGATGTCTAAAATACTAAGATACTCATTCACTGAATCACATAGCTCATAGGATTAGCCAGAAAATAGCCATTCAAGTTGACTTCCCATGTTTGTGCACATTTCTGTAATTCCCTAAGTTAAGGTCAAAAGTTACAGAGTTCTTTGTTTATGGATAATGAACAGTACTTTGGCTGGTTGAGAGTAGAAGTACGCCCCTTTAACCCCACTACTTGGGAGCCAAGGCTGGTGGATCTCTGTAATGAGTCTTTCTCTTTCCCACCAGCCAGCTCACAGATAATAACATGGAGACTTCTTATTAATTATGAAAGGCCTTTAGATGAGGCTTGTTTTCAACCAGGTCTTATAACTTAAATTAACTCATTTTTTTATTAGTCTATGTTCTACCACATGGCTTTTACCCATATCCCATTTTGTGTGTCTGACTTGTCCATTCTGCATCTTACTGACTTCTCTCCCATGCCTAGATTCATCTCCTACTTCCTCTCTCTGCCAGGAAGTTCCAGTAATACCTCTTTCCTAGCTATTGGCCATTCAGCTCTTCATTAAACCAATCACAGCAATATATCATCACAGTGTACAAATATCCCGCAACAGATTTCTGTGAGTTCAAGGCCAGCCTGGTCTACAGAGTGAATTCCAGGATAGCCAGAGCTACATAGTGAGACTGTGTTTTAAAAAAACAGCAAACAAACATACAAGCAAACAAACAAAGTATTTTGAATATTGAAAAGGGATGGGAGGACTGGAAACTTATAATTTTAAATTATAATTAGAAGTACTAATTATTAAACAATTTTATTATAGAGTGGGCAGCAAAATTAGGGAGTCAAACTTTGATATCTAAGTAAACAGTCTTGTGTTTTGGCATTACATGCTGCATTTGAGCTGTAAGTCACTATACTGTACAGATCCTATTGGTTCAATTTACAATAAATCATTTGCAGTATGATAGTGGTGTATGAAGATCAAATGATACTTATACCTGTGTTCCAGAAATTATTAGTTGTCTACTTCTTGTTTATTTCAACAGTATTTGATTTGACCTGAAGTAAACTATTCCATAGATAGAGGAAAACTCAGTTATAATTGGCATGTGAGGATAATACTGGGCCATTCACACTATGGTTATAGTTTCATTTGTGACTATCATTTTATACAGGCAATCATGCAGCTACATTTGGATTGAATTGTTAGGTTGTGAATGACAGGAAAAGAGGAAACCGATTATTTATTTGTTAAGTCATAGACATCAACTATACATGTCTTCAGATTAAGAAAACCTTTTATTTACTGAGTCTAGTTGCTTTATTTATGTCTTAATCCCTCCCCCCTCTCTCAACCTTCCCTCTCTCTTTTTCCTTTAAAAATCAAATCTTTCTAATAGAAACTCTCTAGATACAGGCATTATCACTACAGGACTGTTATATTACGTGCTATATTGTTTCTGGGACAATGTGTCATTCCAGGTTTTGTGAATACCTTTACCAGCACTAGAAAGTCACAGTAGAATCTTCATCCACCAAAGGGAGAGTCACTACAGCAACCGAGTGCCAGAGAGGCTTTTCCTGAGTGAACTAAGGTAATTAGCCTCCACAGGAGATAATTCCAGTTCACAGGGGTGGCTGTTGTTTTAAGTCCTTTCTGGGAAATTTGGATTTTCCATTGATAGCAGTTTTAACATGTCACCCTGGAGCCAGAGTGAATTAAAGTGAAGAGCTACACAGTCTAAACAAACATTCCTCCCCATTATCAGAAGCCTGACAACATAATAGCATAAACTGTAGTCACATGGTCACATTCACAAGTAATGCAGGAACAATTAAAAAAAATCAAAGAAACGCTACATTTGCTAAACTAAACATGAGTCTGGGTATGTTTAGAATTGCTACTTTTCCTACTGCCCTCTCCCTACCTACAAGTTTTATAGTGCTGTAAGTCGGAAATAATGTAGGAGTGGTTGCCTGACTCGCTCTGATGTTAGTTCACCTTTGCCTGGGTTTTTGTAAGACTAGTGCAATCTTGCTGACACTGGGGTACAACGCTGAGTGTTTAAGTCTTGAAAACACTATTAGATTTGGCGTGTTTAATTTGTGTAACATTTTCCGCTTTTCATCACTCGTACCATCATTCAAACAAGTATGTAGCTGTAATTATGTATTTTTTTCCAAGAATGTTAAATGGACCTGATCATATTTACTATGAACAATTTTTAAATACATAGTTTATTTGTTAAAAGAGAAATGTACTTCTATAGACTTTTTCTTATTTTTGGAAGTAGTTGACTTAAAAAGTAAAGTCATGAAAATTGTTAGACTTATACACCCCAGTACACTCTAAGATGAAAAACTTAAAACGCAATTCTGGAAATCCAATATCATGCTTCTGCTTTTGGATGGAGCTGTACAGATGATAAAACTGCATTAAGACGGCTTTGATTGTAGAATATATCTATCAGGAAACAGTCTCACGTTCTTCATTATTGTGGCAGAGAGGCTGTATTAATTACACTTCAGAATATCTTCACAATCTTGACTTCCTCTCAGAATGTGCATGTAAAAGAAAAACTTGGCCACACGTGTTCTGAGCTTGCTGATCATACATCCATCATTTTTCAGAAACATCAGCTTTGGGTATCCTGATTTCATAAGCACATTTCAATCTTCCCAGCCCTCTAGTATTGATTGAGAGAAAGAAAGAAATCAAATATCCCAAAAGGAAAGCATCAGATGAGGATATTTTTGTTGTTCTTTGAAATTTTTCTATATAGTTTGTTTTTTTTGATAAATAACACATTTTACCCTGAACTTCACCCTGCTCAGGTCTCTGTTAAAAAAAAAAAATTCTAAGGCAGAGCTTGAAGTCCAGTGGTACATGAGTAGCAATCCCAAGATCACCAAAATGAATGGTGATCAAAATTCACTTCAACTTATTTTGCCCATCCACTGTGCACTACATCCTGGCCGGCTGTCGAGGGAACACCATCTTCTCTATCTTTAGGAAATATATGAGCAATCAGGAGATAAGCCCTAGGAAAATAATGATTATACAAGCTACATTGTGAAAATGCTAAGAAAAAAAAAAAGAAGAAAAAGAAACAAAGTGCTCAAAGAACAATGAAAAAGATAAAGGTTTTCCAAACATCCCCATTTCAGTGGTTCCCAAGCCGTGCCATAGAGGAGAAACACCTTGGAAAATCTCCATAGAAATCAAGATTAACAAGTTGCTGGAACTGACTGATTAAGTATGTCTGAGGATGGGAAACTGGAAAGGGATGCATTTGTTTTGTTTAGCTTTGGTTTTTAATCTGCCCTGATAGTCTTCGAGTACAATGGAGTTTAGAAACATCAATACACATTATTCAGGTATAGGCCAACTGTAAAACGTTATCCAACTGTATCCATATCCACAGTCCTCTTAAGCATTTTCTACTGGACTGAACTATCCCACACTAACTTCCATTTGTGTAGCCCACAGCCTCCTGCATTTCCACTTCAATCTAATTGCTTCATTTCCTCTGAGGATGCTGGAGTTTCATACAAATATGTGCTGACTCATACTTCTACTTAAGACGCACTATCGATGATTTGTTCATAAGATTTTTATCTTGGATACACTGCAATTAAAGTTGATTGATGGTGTGATTTTGGGTACTTAGAAATGGGACAGATAAAGATCTCTACAGACTCAGGCAGGCCTACCGTGAACAATACATGCACAGTAACATGTTTTCCCGAACTAGCCTTGTGCTGTGGTTTGTTTGATGGCCACTAGTGACCTAGTGATAGAACATCTGGGGATCTAACAGAGTGTTCCTCACCAACATGCTGCTGAGCGTTTAAGCAGTAATACTACAGTCACTCCTCCAAGTCATCCTGAGTACAAAAGACTTACTTTATTAATACTTGTTAAATTTTGAAACTATTTTAGTAAGAAATGTTGAGGTTGGGATCAAATCCCAATGCTCAGTGTATTGTCAGCTATGAGATAGGGGATATGGGGAGCACGGTGACTGGAAAGAGCACGTGATAAGCAAGAGGTGGCCAGGAAGATAACACATATGGCTACATTTCATGGGTACCATCTTTTCTCTCATTTAGCAATTCGCAGACCAGACTTTTGAACCCCGGATTTATCATTTTATTGTGATAACTTATTTTTATTAGTAAATTTTGTTCTTTCACAGTTTCATACATGTATATTTTGGCTCCCTCTCATTATTTCCCTCCTGTGCCTACTACCACCTACCTCATCTCTACGAATCCCTTCGCCCTGCTTACTAGTTTGCATTTTGTTTAGCATTCCAAAGATTCTAATCATGGTTGTCTGTGTGTTCCTGAGTTTGGAACTAACCATCAGAGCCTGGTGGGCTCAGCAGTGTATGCAAATCAATACCATGACCCCCGTTGCTCAGAAATTGTTAGTTGACGATAAGAGTAGGTGACGGGGCCTTTGGAGTCCTTTTCCCCTCCATAGCTGACTATTAAGTGAGCCTGGCTTCCCTGGATCTAGTGCTATGTGCACAGCTGATATTATGATAATGAAAAACTTGGCACTTAATAATACTTTTTAAAGTGCAGTTTTATTTTTTTAATTAGACAATATTCATTACATCTTATTTTGTTATTTTGGGGGGAGAGAGGCAAATGTCATGGTATGCACGTGTGTGTGTGTGTGTGTGTGTGTGTGTGTGTGTGTGTGTGTGTGTGTAGGTCAGAGGACAGCTTCTTGGAGTAGATTCTCTCTTTGTACTATGCGGGGCCTGGATATCAAACTCAGGTCATCAGGCTTGGTGGCAAGCATCTCTTGCTACCTTGGTGATCTCAAAATTTATTCATTTTTTAAAAAAATTGTCAGAACATGTTTTTTTCTAATTATATGATAAAAATTCATGGAAGCATTATACCCAGGGGTGTTTAAGCCTGGTGGTGTTTTTTATACCCCAAAGCCAATTCATGCTAATGGCAGTCCTTCTGTAAGGTCATTAGACAAATGAACATAAAATGTTTCAGACAGTGTTCCTGAGTTCAACCAGCTTGACTAGAGTAAGAAAGAATATCTTGAACAATCATTTAGGCCGTAAGTATTTATTGAGCACTAGCTATTTATAATTTCATAAGTAAATAAATTTACATTTGAAATTGTAAATAGCTAGTGCTCAATAAATATGGCCTAAATGATTGTTAAATATATATATATATATATATATATATATATATATATATATATATATATATATATATATATGGGGGGGGGAGAGAGGGAGCGAGAGGAAAGAGTTCTAAATCTTTGCCTGTGGCATAGAAGGAGTTGGTTGCTCCTTGACTCTTATGTTTGGAGGGACAGCATAGTTGATTGAACAACTCCTATCTAGTTGGTATTGATGAAGCAGGAAGAAGCTACATTGATTTGGTTTAAATCTCCATTTATTACTGCTATGACACAGCAATCAGAATCCTCCTTGTATCTATTTTCTCAATAGCTACAATGAGAGACCTTCTCACTCTAGTTAGAATGGCTATTACCATTAAAACAGTTTGTGAGGATGTAGAGCAAAAGGAATTTTTATATACTGTCAGTGAGAATGTAAAATTTCAACTTCCTGTAAGGAATTTCCTCAAAAAGCTAGACATATATGCATCTCACAACTAAGCTGTCACATGTCTGGGCACACAGATAAAAAGATGTTACCAAAGTATACCATAGTATACCAAAGCGTACCAAAGTATACCTTCCATGAAACTATTCATAGAAGCTAAGACAAGGAATCTGTCTAGATTTGTCCTTAATTGATGCATTGGAAGAATATATGTGTATATATATGTATATGTGTATATATATGTATATATAAACAAGATGGAATATTACTCACCTGTGAAGAAGAATGAAACCCTGTCCTTTGTAAAAAAAAAAAAAAAGTAGATACAACTGGAAATCATTAAGTGAAATGAATGGCACATAAAAAGACTGGTGTTGTTTCTTCTCTTCATACTAGGAAGCCCTAGAAATCAATCTGAGGGTTCAACACTGATTGACAGGAGCTGGTAATGTTTTCCCCTGAGATATTCAAGACATTGAAATAGACAATCATGTTCTTCATGTGATTACTGAAGCAAAAAAAAGCAAAGCCAGACAAATTGGATGATATAAAACTAAAAAGCATTGGACAACAAAGAAAACAGTCAAAGAACAAAGAAAAAAACGTATAGAATAGATGGGATATTTGGCAAGTCCCAGAACACAGATAGAAAGGATAAGTCCTGGTGTCCCACAGCAAAGAAAGAAAATTGTAGTTCACAATAAACTATATTAACTATAACTAACTATAATATAAACTATATTATTTTATAGGGATGTAGAAGAGAAGAATCCAAAGGCTTGAAATATAAAGGGTAAGAAGACAGTAAGACCAATCTAACAATGCATGCTATATGCATGTGCTGTAATACTACACTGAACTTTTTCAATATGTACAATTAGTACATGCTTATTTTAAACAGAAACTGAATATATTTAGAAATATATAAATTCATGTATGTAAGAGTGAATGAAGCCGGGCGGTGGTGGCACACGCCTTTAATCCCAGCACTCGGGAGGCAGAACCAGGCAGATCTCTGTGAGTTCGAGGCCAGCCTGGGCTACCAAGTGAGTTCCAGGAGAGGCGCAAAGCTACACAGAGAAACCCTGTCTCGAAAAACCAAAAAAAAAAAAAAAAAAAAAAAAAAAAAGAGTGAATGAGGGAAAGGCCATAAATTTGAGAGTGAGCTGGGAGTCACTTAGGAAGGGTTGGAGGGAGGAAAAAAAGGGGAAATGATGTCATTATAATTTTCAAAGGTAAAATTATTATAAAAAGGAGAAACTAAAATTAATTCTAGATCTTCTTGACCTGCTCCTTCCATATACATCTGCATCTTCAAAAATAAGAATTTTATCTGCTCAGCTCAAAAACATGAGAACTCTCTTTGACGCCTCTGTTCCTCTCATATCTACACTGAACCTGTCAGCATGGGTTCTGTTGATGAAAAGAGAAGGTTATTTTAGCTACTCTAGAAAATAAAAGGCTATATAGCTCTACGTAAGGAGACCATAAATTCAGGTTTGAACACCACAGAAGTTAGTTCTTTCCTATGTAAGAGTTTAGGGAAGATAGTAATACTTGGGTCTCCAGGACAATGGTGAAGATTTGTGGTATCCAACACATTTCCAGAAACAATGAAAGTAAATTCGGGACCCATGTCTTCAGAGAGATGGCTGGCAGGTGTCTCACACTGCCTCCCTCTGTATCTCGTTGGACAATGATCCACAAAGGAAGCTTGGGAACGCAGCTTCTAGCTGGTCATCACTACGGCCAGGAAAGAGGAAGAGGAGGGCTACAAGTGTCTATTTGTAAAACACACCTTGTCTCCCGTGCTTTGCTGCTTCAACAGTTTAACAACCAGAAGCTTCCCTTGTTCCTTACCTAACATCCCAACACAGCCTCCTATCTGGTATTAACAACCTCCTATCTGGTATTAACCCAACACAACCCAACACAACCCAACACAACCCAACACAACCTCCTATCTGGTATTAACTTCTGTTCCTGTCTCCCTGTGTTTAATCACAGCATAACTATTGGCGGTGACATCAGCATGGACACTAGACAATGACATTTTATTCCCTTAGTCCTAGAGTATGGCTTACTTCATCTTCAGTAAAAGTTTGTGCCTTGGTCTCTGTAACGGCTCAATCTCAATTCCTGTTCATTCTGTGGGTATCTATTTCCAAAAGTGCCTGTCAGAGAATTTGTATCCACTCCACTTGGCGTTTTTACCTTCTCATTCACTGTCTTCATCTTTAGGCTTTTTAAAAAAAGGTTGAGATTTGATAATTGGAGCTTCCCTGTCATGTCTAGGAAGCACTATTTAGCACTTGATGTTCTCGTCCTTTAGATCTTACAATCTTTCTACCCCTCTTTTTCTCATGCTCCCTCCACCTTAGGTAGAAGGGTTTCCTTGTAGATATACCACTGTGGTTGGACACCCCACAGTCATTTGTTTTCTTCATTTAGACCAGTTGTGGAGCTCTGTGACAGTCTTCATTTTCTGCAAAAATAAGTTCCTTTGACAAGGGATGAGAGCTAAATTTATCTGTGGGCATAAGCGTATTTATAATCCAGTTAAAAAAACATATTGGTTTAGGAAAACGGCAATGGTGGGTTCTCTTGTATGGTCTATGACTTCTCCAGCTGAAGTTTATAGTACCAGCTGTGAATTCCCTCTTATTGAGCAGGACTTAGGTCTAATTAGACAGTTGTTTACCATCGAGATACATGTGCAGCCACAGCACCATGGTGTCTATCTTGTAGAATCAGTCATTGTTGTGGCTCATAGGCTTTACAGCTGGGTGAGAATATTAACTGATTTTTCTCCCTTGGCAACTTGCACAGCACCTTTTGATACTATGCGTGCTAGTGCTCAAGGGTGAGGCTTCAGGTCAGGTCCCACCCAACCCCTCTAAGTCCTGTGTCTAAAGTATGTGGTGCCTCCAAATAGCATCTTACCTTCAATTCTGGGAGACAACCCACAATTAAACTTAAAGAATTAATAGCAAAATATACCAAAATAATATCTTCTTGCTATCATGGCAAAGATGCATGGGAAACATCATTAACTTAGTTAATTGCCATGGTTTTCCTAAGTTGAAGAAGAAGAGTATTCATTTTCTACACATTAACTATACATAATCCCACTGATAAGGTATAAGCAACCAACAGAAAAAGAAGCAAATTATGGATAAAATGATAGAGTTTGGAAGTACTTTGGAAGAAGTCTAAATTTCTTGAGAATTTAGTTTCAGGAGATAACTATGGCTCTTTTCCTTTTTATTTATTATTATTTTGTTTTTTTATTATTTTGTTTGTTTGTTTCAGAGTTGACTCAAGTTTGGGTCAAAAATACTTTACCAGAAAATTCAAACCAAGCTGGAGCAACTGAGCCTTATAGACCGTTCCAGAACTTTCATATCTCAATTCCTGCTAATCAATACATGAGCACTCAGGCACATGTATTCAGATTTTTGTTTTCTTTGTCCTAACAAATCAACTGCTTTGATAGATTTCATAGTATTTTTTCTGGCTTTTACCAAATGGTCTTGTTACCCTAGAAAATGGACAAGAACTAGACTAGTTTCTTTTTTTTCTTAGTTACAGAAATTTAGACAATGAGAAACAGTGCACAAGTATCTATCTATTGGATATATTTAACTATGTTATGAAATAATTTTTCAGCAACGCAGATTTTTATCATATTTATCAAAAGTTTTGAAGGTGAAGCCGGGCAGTGGTGGCGCACGCCTTTAATCCCAGCACTCGGGAGGCAGAGGCAGGCGGATCTCTGTGAGTTTGAGGCCAGCCTGGGCTACCAAGTGAGTTCCAGGAAAGGCTCAAAGCTACACAGAGAAACCCTGTCTCGAAAAACCAAAAAAAAAAAAAAAAAAAAAAAAAAAGTTTTGAAGGTGTCATTTCAAAAGTCATATTCGTTTATGGACACATCTGGTCACACCCACAAATCTAGTTATTTCTACAAAATTCTCAGCAGTCCTGCCCTTAATAAATTCATAACAGGATTTATTTTTACAGAAACTCAATAGAACTTCAATTTGTTGAAATAAAAGTGCAAAAGGTTTCTGGATGTTGAAAGAATAATTTAGTAGCTCTTTGCAAAGTTTCTACCTCAACATATTTTTATGCTGCTCATGGAAGGCTTAGTATCACAATTACTTTCATTAAGTTTTATAATGGTAGCTGAGATGGGCATAGCTTAAAGAAACACCAGAGTGTTCTTGAGTTTAAAGGGTCACTTCCTTAATAGGTTGAGACTGTGTTAGTACTGCTTTAAAAAGAGATAGTGCATATAAAAATACTTTGAAAAGTTAAAAGCATCATAGAAAAGGAGGGTCTTTCTTACATGGAGACTCTGTTTTGGAAGCACTTAACTAAAATTTCAAATGTTGATAAATTTTTTAAAAAATAGGGAACCTGAAATGCTTTTGTTATTAGTTTTTTTCCCCTCTCCCATGCAAGTGCTTTCAAGGAGCTGATGGAATCTAGGCCATCCATTAACACAGCGAGACCATTTAAACACCAGTCGGGTAGGGCAAGATGAAGCCTTGAAGATCTCTTTGGAGTTCAGCCCCAAAGTGTGTGTCCCCCACCTCTTCTGACACTAAGCAAATGCACGCTTATTAAAAAAAATTTAGCAGTATTTTTGAGTCATGGTAGTGGGATGAGGATATTATTTTAAAGATGATCTGTCTTCTCAATATTTCACTTTCCTAAGGCTACTCCGAAAACAAGTAAGCTTTTCCTGATCATTCTCCTTAAAGGTATGGATGGATAGCTTCATTTATGTCTTCACTTTTGTAGGAAACAATATGTACCAAGTCTTAGTGCCGGAGCATTGAGAAGCAGACTGAAAAAAAAAAAAAAAAAGGAAAGGAAGAAAAACCTGTAAAACTGTTAACTGTTAGGTAACTCTATCGCCCTCTACTGGCTAAACAATCATCCCATTTCTGAGTGTTACCTAAAAACCTTACCCCAGAAGCAGGGAGAAAAAGGAAAGAAAGCTGCTAGAATGCTAAAGGAGATTGAGTCTTTACATCATTTAAACATACATAAATATATGTATATATTAAACAATGCTCAATAGAAAAACTTACTTTCTTTAGAAACTAGAAAAAAAAATCAAGACCAAGACTATTCTTTAAGATGAAAATGGTGTTTCTGTGTGCACAGGGCATCACCAGTCCATAATAAGATCAACATAAAACAACCGAACAATTAGCGAAATCTCAGCCAACTCCCTGGTTGAGGACGTGTGTATGGTAAGCACAAAATAAAATGACACCTAGTGTTTTGCCTTCATGACAAACGGCTCTTTGGGAGGACACTAGGACTCTGAGTTTAGGTGTTTTAAGGAGCAATCCATGCTTTCCTTAAGTTCATAGGTTAAACAGGTAAGTGGTTTCCCACGTAGGCCCTTCCTAAAACATGAGGGCAGGTGAGGACGAGGCAGAAAAGACCTAGTTAGAATCCCCGGCTCTCTGGAGACAGAGCCCCCGCAGTAAATGGAACCCTGTGACATGAAGGGCCTGTGCACCGGCAGCTGGGTTCTGTCACCCTGGCCTGGGGGCGGCCTTGTTAGTGTAGCATGACCCTGGCGCACTCGCATAGATAATACCGGCACCTCTCTTCACTCTAATCTCCTACCCGTCTGAGCAATTCAGCAGGAGATAGGGGCATTAGGGCCACAGTATTCCAAACAACATTTAGCTGAATGGTAGCTGGCGATTGTGACAGTTAAAGACAAATTCTCCCGGCCAGATACTTTCCTTCCCAGAAATGTTTGCCGTTAGAGTGCTTTTGAGTCACAAAAAAATGTCATGAAAATGGAAGCCCCACATCATCCTTAGCCGAACCCACAACAAAACCCTTCTTATATTTCAGACAGGAAATTTGGCCTTTTCTTATACAACTGTCTATGATAAATAAACACCAAGGAGAGCCAGTAAAGCACTAAGTGATGTATTTATGTATTTTCACATTTTATTGACAGTATGCCAGATATTTGCTGTGTGTGTGTGTGTGTGTGTGTGTGTGTGTGTGTGTGTGTGTGTCTGAATGCTTACCGTTTACGGGTATTTCTGGAATAGCCTAGGCCCAAACCCTAAATGCTGGGGGCTAAGTGTTGTTTTTCCTGTATTGACTGTGTGTCTCTCACAATCCAAAAGAGAAGTAAATTCGTAAATTCCTCAAAGATATTTTCCAGAGTTGTAATTGTGGTCCACTATTTTATTTCAAAGTAGGGATCTAAAACAATCACTATTTCATGTTCCAAGATATCAGAGCATCCCCAGTTATATTTTCTATCTCTGTTGTATGTTTCTTCCAAAATATACAGTGACTGGATTTCGCTGTGACGTTCTAGTAATTCAGTTTGGGTTTTAACTTCTGGCAATGGGACTTGTGGGGAAAAAAATAAACTATCCCTCCGGTAATCTGCAATGCCTGGTGCTCTGAAATGAGATCAGCCCCTGATCAGGGATGACTCTTTCCTGTGACAGGGCTTGGCTTTGGCGAAGGCATGTTATTCTTTTCACTGTGTCTGCACCTATCATAACCTACAGTTACACAGCAAAGCTGACCGAAGCCAATCTCTTGGACACCTTTGTGGGGTTCATAGTCTTTATCAGGAATAATAGAAATAAATTTAAAAATCAATTTTAATAAAATATCTACCTATCATTTACTTCTGATGAGGAGAATATAGTAGCAGAAACGGGTTTCCTCTTTCCTTCCTTTAAACAATAACAACATCCTTGTTTAATAATGGTCACTGTCTCTTCATCAAAGAGCACAGTACTAATTGTACAATTCATACTTCATCTAAGAAAAGTACGTTGCCTGCATGTCAGATTTGAATTATGTTGTTCTATTGGTCAAGAGAATTAATTTCACCATGGGGAGAGTTTTAAGTTCAGTGGAGATGGCTATTCACTCTACAACACAAAACTATTTCCTTATTGAGTTCTGCCCTGTATGTCTTAATACATTACAAAGCCTGCCTATTTCTCCATTCTCATCGAAATGACTTAACTATGTTTTAATTTATTTTTTATTTGAGAATTTAGTATGTAAGTACTATATTTACATCATTTGCATCCCTTCCTTTCTGCCTAACTCGTGTCCCGCACTCCCTCTCAAATCCACAACCTCTTCTATGATTATTATTGTTCTACAAATACATACATGTATGCATTATTGAGTCCATTTGGTGTTACCTGTTGTTAGTTGTGCGTGTCTTTAGGACTGACCACTTAAGATTGGATAACTTATCAGGGGGCTCCTTCCTGGAGAAAATTAAGTACCTTCTCTCATCAGCCATTGATAGCTTGCAGCTTTTCATCCAGAGGTGGGGTTCCCCCACCCACACTGGTGTATCAACTGGTATGCAGGGTTGAGATATTATGCATATAGCTTCCCTGTAATGATCAGGAGACACAATCTAGCATCAGGCATCCTAATCCTCTGACTCTTAAATCTTTCTGTCCTTCCTCCACAGTGTTCCCTGCACCTTAGGGACATGGTTGCATCGTAGACATACCAGTTGGGGTGGGCATCCCATAGCCACTTGTTCTTTGCATTTTAACTAGCTGCATGTCTCCATGATAGTCTCAATCTTCTGCAAAGAGAAGCTTCTCTGATAAGGGGTGAGAGGCTAAAATAACGATCCCCAGTTCTTTCCATTTTCCTGCAAATGTCATAATTCCATTCTTCTCTAGAGTGGAATAAATTTCAATTTCGTATGTTGCCACATTTACAATCCATTCTGGTAACAGATATGAAAGTTGGGTCCTATCCTGGCTCTTGTGAATACTGAAGGAATGAATGTGGATGTGCAAGATATGTTGTCTTCGGATATGTTGTCTTCGAATTCTTGGCAGTGGTTGAACTGGGTCATATGGTAGGTTCTATAATAGTTTTGTTGAGGAACTTTCAAACCGATTTGAACAGTGGCTGGACACATTTAAATCCTCATCACCATTATGCAAGGGTCCCCTTTCCCTGTACATGCTCATCGGGATTTGATGCCTTTGTTTCCTTGATAATAACCATCCTGACTGGTGTTCCACAGAATTTCAAAGTAGTTTTAGTTTTCATTTCTGCAGTGGCTAAAATTACAAAATATTTATGGCCAATATGTATTTCTTTTTTTGGAGAACTGTCAGTTGATTTAATTAGCCCACTTGATTAGATGCACAGTTGTTTTGATGTTTACTTTTTGGAGTTGTTTATGGTAAGTGAGGTAAGCCAGACTTGGGAAGACAAGTGTCACATGTTTTCTCTCACACACAATCTGGATGTAAGTGTTTACACATTAATATGGCATAAAAGTAGGAAGAAGACTATGAGAAGGAAGGAATAGGTCTAAAGGGGTGTTCGGGGCCACAGGAGAGGGCAGTGGAATATGTGTGAGACATCAAAGAACAAGTAGAGCCTGTTTAGAAAACGGAAGGGAGCCAGCAAGAGGGAGGAACTATATGGGGAGGGGTAAGAGCAAAATTGAATGGCATATGAAAACAGCATAATGAAACTCATTATTTTAAAAGCTGGATGATAATTTTTAAAAGAAATTTGACATTTGACCAGATTCTTTTTTTTCCTCTGTGTAGTTTTGGTGCCTGTCCTGGATCTCGCTCTGTAGACCAGATTGGCCTCAAACTCACAGAGATTCACCTGCCTCTGCTTCCCAAGTGCTAGGATTAAAGGTGTGCACCACCACCTTCAGATTCTTAATATATAAACATCTCACTATTTCAACAAAATTAGAAGTATAGTACTTTATAAGTGAATTTGTTGAGTTTCAAGACCACCTCTATTGTTGCTGTTTTATAAACAGTATCAAAGGGGTGGAATGACTCCTTTATATTTACAAAACTGGTCTGCATGAGTTCATGGCAGGCTCATGTCTTCTAACTTTGTGTGTGTGTGTTTTAACAGGATTTTTTGCATTTAATTGATCATTACATTCTTGTTTTGACACCCGCCTAGCAGGGGAAATGCCATGATTGTATCTTTATTTTGACTCTGTTTACCTTTTCTATGTCAATATTCTAAAAGTGACAATATTTAAAACATTTTATTTATTTATTTATTACTCCAGTAAATACATGGAGTAGAAATATGAATGTCACTTTACATTATAAAGTGCTAGAGATTAATTTAGTGTTTAAGCATGAGCTTGGTTCAATTTAGCCACATCACAGATATTAAAATAATTACTATGCAATTGTGAAACAAATAATCCCCATGAACTTATGTGTAGTAATTGCTAGGAGACATTGCTAAGTGTGAAATACTAAGTGAAGAAGAGCATATATAGTATATGAATTTTTGTTCAAGAATGAAAAGACAGCAAGAAACCGTAGTTTATCTGTGAAAACCATGACTGCATATACAAGCAGAAAGAGTTAAACAAACAGATGTATGTGTAAGGTAAGAGCGAAATAAAGCTGCAGGGCTAGAGAAAACAAAGGGACGATATTTGTTTGGGTGGACTTCTGTGTGCATGCATAATTTGACTTCAACGAAGCATGCCAGCGACTCTTCACAAACTAAGAGTTAAGCAGCAAGGTGAGAATTCCTTAGAGGAAAGCAATTTGAAACAAACGAACTGGGAGTCGTTTTAATTGATTAATGCACTCCCACTGGATGGTCATGGAGGACTCGAACACTGTGTTTTATCACATAGCCTTTGTTTGCAGCTCAGTTGAGAAGAGAGCACCCTCACCAGACCCTAAGATCCTCTAATATTGGGTTTCCTAGACTTCGGAACTGTGAGAAATAAATTTCTGATGTTTCTAAGCTCCCTTGACTTGTGGTATTTTCTTATAACAGCCTGAACGTGCCAAAATAGTATCCAAAGTTTTGGGCAAATAGAGTTCAAAAATTCACAGGGGAAAAGCAGACTTTAAACCCAAAGATGAATTTCTGAAAGAGGCCAAATCGCTTGAGAGGTATGAAATAGGTCTAGCTATTCCAGAATAGAAAAGTATAAATCGGGTAGGATCATGAAGTGCAATAATTAATCACTGAAAATAAATAAGCATAATGGTAAAAATAATCATATGGCAAAGAATGAAAGAAATGGATGATGGGGACATGAAAAAATTAAAGTTTGTAAGAATAACGGCTTCTCTAAAGCCAAGCTTACTAATCTCCAACTATGCTACAGAAAACCACCTTTCCCTGTTAGTTGCAACCAGAAATAAAGTAACAGAGGGCATTTTAATTAGCCTGAGCCACCATAGATAAAGCCCTGCCTGGGATGAATATTACTAGAAAAGTTTAAAAACCAAGAGGATCAAGAGGGATTTCTATAGAAAGGTCTTGACACAGTTATGCCATTTAAAAAAAAGGAGTGGAAAATCAATAGATTATTTGACAAAAGTCCCAGTACTAGGGTGGGCTTTTTCTCTTCAGATTGTTAGTCAGAAAGACCCTTGAGGTTCCCCCAAAACAATACAGGAAATTATTCCTGTCATTGGTTGTCCGTCAGAATTCATCGTTAAGGCCCTGCTGCAGAGACATTATATGACTTGATTACAGGACATAGAGAAATCAAGCTGGAACTGGACTAGAAGATTCTTTTCTTCAGGAGAGCCCTCATAATAGCAGAATGTATATGCTATCTGCTGAGGAGAATATTCATCAACGGTCTTACTAAGTTGTAGAACCTGTGTGCAACAGTTCTGGCCCATCAGGCAAGAAGAGACCACTGGTGCGATCGTGGCAAGTCTATCATGAAGCTAATTATTTGCTTTCTCACTGGATTTGATGCCCACTCAATAGGAGGGAATACACGTCTGGTATTGTAAACTCAACCAAAGTCCATGGCTAGGAAGGGTATAGGCCTTACTTGGGAAGCTACTGCTGTTTTTTTTTCCCCCTAAATGAATATTATGTGCCCAAAAAACTGTCATTTAATTAACTGTTGGTGCCTGTAGAATAGTGTTGCTATCAACTTTGGTCAAACATGCTTCATTTTGCAGTGGTCAGTGATAACTAAAGAGAATCATAACTGCTCAAAGTACAGGTAATAAATGACTGTTGAATGTCAGGCTCCAAAGGGGACATCTGTATCATCCTTATCCAAGGCTCAGGGAACACTAAAGAAGAGGCAGGAGAAATGAAAGAGAGAGTGGTAGAAACAGTGGGAAACAATGACTCTGGACATGACACAGGCTTGGTACTCTGGAACTCACAGCGGCTATGATTACCTACACAAGATCTCCCCAAGACTGGCCTGTCAAGACCCCAGCATAGAAGTGGAGAGAGTCATGGGGTCACAACCCTCCCTGAGGATTGTACACAGATCATTTAACAACTGAAGGGACTAAGAGAGGTATTTTCTTCATGTGTATAGTCATTGGTAAAGTGCACACACTCCTGTAAACAAACTCCCATCTACACTCCCATAGAATGCCCTAATGAAACTCATTGGCTCATTAAATTAAAAACACGAAAGTGGGAAAGGACTAGTTAGGAAGAGGAAGGAGATTGATGGGATCGGGAAGGAAATAAGAGGAGATATCAGGAGGAGAATATTATCTAATTACATTATGAACATATATAAAAATACCACAATGAAACTTATTACTCTGCATAATTAATATATGTTGATAAAAAGGGTGAAAAAACAAATTTGGAAAACAATACTAAAAGCACAGAGTTGAAAAAGAGAGAGCCCTGGGACTTCTAAGAGAAGGAGCAGGAG